>NC_091748.1:53068435-53263435 GCF_043380555.1 Nothobranchius furzeri | reverse complement strand
CTTTGGCAGATGTCGAGCGCAAATGCACTCCTCGCCTTTGTAGTTCTCACAAACATATTCAAAATGCATTCTTATAAATGCATCGAAGCACACACACACACACACACACACACACACACACACACACACACACACACACACACACACACACACACACACACACACACACACACACACACACACACACACACACACACGCACAGCCAGAAGACTGACAACAAGTTATCTGTTGCTACAACACATCTGCTCCAAACAACCTGCAGCAGTGAGGCACCATTAAATCTGAGGAGGCCCCACCTTCAGCATCTGTTTTTATGTATTGTCTAACATTTTCTCTTGCTGATAAACAACTTTTCTGGCTTCAGTTTTCGCTCTAATGATGGAAAAATACATCCATATATATCTGTTTTATGTTTGATCTCCAGCAACAATCAGCGTTTCTGTATTTAATAACAATCTGGCTCATTTTAGTAGCAAAACTTGCATGTTTGTGCAGTTTCATAAACTATAATAAAATATAATGAAGTTTTCAAGATAACTTCCAGAATAGGAGCCATTTAAGGCAGTACATCAGGGGGGGGTCGTATTTAGCAAGCTGCTCCTCTGAATCTCTAAAGTTTCCATTACATGCCTGGCTGGTCCCCTGATGTTAGCAACCAGGGAGAAGAGAGCGCTGCTCTGCCAAGAGCTGCCATTGAGCCAGAACTCTCCCACACACCCAACACACAATCATACTGTATACACAATGGACGCACACACACATACACACAAAAGCATTGGCGAACTCTCTTCTCTGCTCATTAAGGACAGGTCTGTCATTTCCAGAAAAATAAATCCCTGATGCACAGTTCTGAGTGGAAACAGGGTCTCTCCACAGCAGGAACACAGCGCGGGTCTATGTTTGCATGCACGTGGGTGGAGGATAAATTAACAGCAGTACCAAATTAGCAGCAATGTGCTGTTCTGAGTGCTGCGTGTTAAAGCTAATCCCTCTGTAGACCCTCTTCATCGTTTGATGGTAATTTCAACTGAATACACGGCAGAGAGCGAGATGGTGAAGAAGTTAGGATGAATGAAGATGCAGAACAATAGAGAGAAAAACAGAGATTATTGGGGAGGTCATGTGGCAACATCGTGGGTAGGGCGGAGCTAGAGAAAGACCCATAAAATGGTAAATGGCCTGTATTTGATATAGCGCCTTCTAGAGTCCTGGAACCCCTCAAGGTGCTTTACAACACAATCAGTCATTCACTCATTCACACACACATTCACACACTGGTGGGGATGAGCTATAATGTAGCAACAGCTGCCCTGGGGCGCATTGACAGAGGCGAGGCTGCCGAGCACAGGTGCCACTGGTCCCTCCGACCACCACCAGCAGGCAACGTGGGTTAAGTGTCTTGCCCAAGGACACAACGACAGCGACAGACTGAGCGGGGCTCGAACCTGCAACCTTCCGATTACAGGGCGAGCACTTAACTCCTGTGCCACCGTCGCCCCAAAAAGGTCAGCAGAGTCAAACTTCGGGAAACCTTTCAGAATATTATCCTTAACCACAAACACCTCAGGGTCGACCTCCTCTCTCTCTCTCTCTCTCTCTCTCTCTCTCTCTCTCTCTCTCTCTCTCTCTCTCTCTCTCTCTCTCTCTCTCAACATTTTTTTAATCACATTTGTCAAGTTTTGCTTATTTTAACCCTCCCACTGTCTTTATGGGTGACCCCGCGAGGAAAGTTTACTATTGAGCAGGATTGACAGTTTATCCCTTGAGGTCCATGTGGCAGGGGTGAGGTGGTGCTCACTCCTCACCCCTGCCACATGGACCCAAGGGATAAACTATCAACCCTCCCACTTTCTGTTTGAAAAATGCAACAAATGCTGTTGCCTAGCAGACCGAGAGGGCGTAGCAGCTAACAAATACACACACTTGCGACATTGTGACATCATAATGTACCATTCAACATCATAGTGTACCTCTTAGCCAATAGCGACGGCAGATTTAAACTCAAATGCAGTGCTGAGTTTTTGCCTGACGAAAGTGCATCGCTGACAGTGTTAGGCAGAATATTTAAATTTTAACTAAGATGCACTAAAGTGCCGAGTTATTGACTACATTTATCTGCAGCACAATCAGACACTCGTTTATAAGTTTATCAGCAAAAAAAAGTTGATTTGGAGTGACTTGCTCTTTAAAATCCAAATCAGTAAACGCTTTAAGCCTACAACACAGCTCTAAGCAAAGAGCGGTTTCAGTCTAGGTCACACCCTATTGCATCTAATCAAAACAACCTTTCACACACAACAGGGGCTAACAACTTCGATAACTCCTCAGGTGGTAAGGAGAAGGGGTATTCATATGTAGTTTCGGCTCATTAAGCAACAACAGACAGCTACAGTTTATAAGCTTGACCCTCGTATGTTCCAGTCAGGACTGACAAAGCTCCGTGGATGAGAAGCAAAACGTCTTCAAGAAACCAAAGAAGTCCAGTTGCCTTTATTGGAACCTATTTGGATTACCATGACCTGGATGACTGAGAACTTTTCTTATATTTACTAATTTTACAGCAGTAAAGCACTTTCCTAAATTGTATCATCATGTGTTTTGTTCTCAATTCCTTGTGTAAAAAACTAAACAAAACAACAACAAAAAAAAAGACAAATCAAAGTTTGAGGGGGACATTAGGGCTGTAGGGTTAGGGTTTATAAAATCATAAAATTTATAAACAACGGACAACTGTAATCATAATCAGGCTAAATGATGGATGGGGCACGGCTGCAGAGCAAAATCATTTTGTTTCTGCTCCTGTCTGTCTGTCTAGATTTCAGTAGAATTCTTCTGTTTCAGAGGAAACACACAGTACTTAGACAAATCAGAGCTCAGGATCTTCTTGGGAAGAAATAGACTAAATGAAAAAAAATATCCATCCATGGATGGACGATGGACTGTTATCAGTAACAAAACCTCTAAACCCAGTTTTTTAAGAGTCATTTACACTTGATTGATGATGTATTTTATTACAGAAAAATACTTTCAGACAAATGCTTCCTTAGAGATAACATCTTCTTAATGAATGACAGTCCTTTTCCAGCTTCACTAATGTTCTAAGGCAAGTTAGATTAAATGCATTACAAAGGCATGGCTGTGGAGGAAGACGGTACTGAACTGGACTTCCTACAGTCCAGAGAATTTTAAATGCCAACTCTAAAAACAACTAAAACATTTTTTAACATCTTTACATCTGTAAAGTGACGAAACAGCAGCAGAAGCATGACAAAGTTTAATTAAATAAAAAATAAATTTTTTTTAATTAAAATAAGTCATTTATATGCTCCAAGAAGTGTCTGAGTCTGTAACTCAACAGCTGGTCTGAAACGTGTCACAAACTCAGACTCCTGACCACCCCTCACGGACTCAACTAGCCTGAGAACCACACTACCCAGCATCTCCATCACCGGCGCGGCCGATGACGTCATCACCCAGAGTCTATTTACGGAAGTGCCTCCGCTGAAATGTCACTCAAGTCATCGTTTGTTCCGAACACTGAACCGAGTTCTCAGCCTCTCCAGCCATTCTAACAAGGAAGACATCCTTCCACGCTGCCTACCACCAGTAAGTCAGCTCTTTCGTTTATCTGGAACCGCCACAAAGTCTCGGCTCTCTCCGAGCGCTGCATCGCCGTTCCTAGATAAAGCTGCGTGCTCTGTCCAACCCAACGCCAGTTACTCCGCGTCTGGGTCACACAGCCACACCACAAGCAAACTTTCGCTCCACGTCAGCTCAGCCTTCCAAACCTGACAAAATGCAGCATTAAAGCTACACCAACAGTTAAATATACTGATTTGATATTCTACTAAACGAAATAGATCAGCTAACTAACTCTAAGAATTAAAGATTTATAGTCTGCAGTCTGGCAGTTTTTTTTGTATGTAGCTTGTTAATGCCATCCTAACTGTCCCTAATGTAACAATAAAAATGAGAAAAAAATTTAAGAATATAATTTGCAACCACATTTTTTTAAAATAAAATTTCTGAAAGAAAATATAAAGGTGAAAAAGTCAAATAGCACCTGTAATGGTGGCATGAGTGGTGCAGGTGGTTATTTGACTTTATTTACAAAAATACACATTTTGGGTCAGATATTGTTCATGACCAACAAAGAAGCTGGCATGTTCTTTATGTATTTATTTTTGCATGTCTAAAGTCAAGAGAGCTAAAAATTCAAATTATTAAAAAAATGAAAGCTTTAAGGAGAAAAACGTGAGCCCACAGGTGGTTTCACAATCAGAGACTTCACATCCGTAAAAAAACTAAACAGCAGTGAAACGGAATCTTTTCACAGTCTGGCCCAGAAGAAGCTCTTTGGTCGGATGACTGAAAACCCAGAGCTCCTCCAAGAGCACGATCAGCTCAATATTGATTAAACAATCTCACTAAGTGCTGCCTCTTACGACGCTTGGCCACTCTTTAAAAGTGCCGGACTTTAGTTGGCATGCTGATGTCGCGCTGCTGCAGCTTGACAAGCTGGCAAAGACTCTCTCCTGGGAAACTCTCAATAACTTTTTCTCATTTTCATAAAAGAGAAGAAGACAGACTGAAAAAGAGGGAATGACTGAAAAGATGATCAAAATGCCAAAAGTGTTGCCTGGCAATCCATCCTATACATCTGAATGTATAGTCATTGACGGATCTCACTCGTGGGGCGGGAGCTACGATTGTCTTTCACACTGTCTCTGCAGGTTATTGGACAACAAATGTGACGTACTCACCGCTATGGATGTCAGTCAACAGGGCAGTCTACCATACACTGCTGAAGAAGACGCTAATACATATTTTTCTAAATAAACAACTGTTTAGCGGGGGGGGGGGGGGGGGGGGGGGGGACTGCTTAGCTACACTAAGCAGTTTTTCACACTTTTAACTCATTCCTGGGGGGGGTTCAGTGATTGTGTAGATGGAAACTTTACCAACTTCACATGGAACAGCACTCTCCAGCTGTCTGCTGACCAGAAACAGGAAATAACAGTTTTGTGGAGCGGGTAGGTGTCCTAGGCAATGCTCTTTACCATCTTAACGGCTCTTAGCTATTTTCCACGCCAGTAGCTAACAAACGACTAGATGGTAGCTTGCCAACCATCACTAAAACCACAAGAAGAAATAAGTTTGCTTTGCTGTTGGCATTATGATGGAGCTTGGTGAAGCAAAGAGCTAAAACCGAAGTGAAAATCAGCACAGCTACTAGTTTGAGGAAACTAAAGGACTGATTGTGACCTGGCTTTGTTGCTAATTAACTTGTAAGTAATCGTTTTTTTTCTATACAACAGTGTGGATCTTTTTAATTCCTGGCCTATTTAGCAAAACTTGGCTCATGTTAGTGTTAGCTTGTTGATGGCACTAGCTACAGCAAGCTGCTGCAGGCTTGTTTATGGAAGATGAAGCTCCACTTTTAACCAGTGAGACAGATGAGCTGCAAACTGCTTAAGCACCTCTATTTGCTTTTAACTCAAAGAAATGCCAAATTCTAAATAGTCAAACGATAATGCCAAAGACATTTGAAATGAGCTGTCATCCTCTTTCACTCAGTCATAGACACATCCCGCCCATCTAACCGATAGAGCTCTGTGATTGGCACACCACCAGACTTGCCGGGGCCGTGGAAGTTCCCAAGGAGCGTAGCTAGACTGACATGCAGAGTAAAATCATTCTGCTTCTGCTACTCTCCATATAGATTTCTACGCTACCAAGGCACAAAACATCAAGCAAATGAATTATCCGACAAAACATGAGAGGCCAGTTATAACTGCAGCTCTGTTGGTCAACACATGAGGAGAAAAAATGGCAGAGGAACGAGCTGATTGAATTAATTAATGGAGAATCTGACATCCTCCCTGATCAACCAAGCAGAAACATCTAATTGCAAAAGTAATTCTGAAGTGGCAAATGCATCACATCTAACACAACCACCCTCAGAGCAGAATGAGAGGCTTTAAGGGCCTCAAGTGGTGGAGATGAGGAGATGATGGGGAAGTAGTTTACAGCTAGCGACAGCCTGGGTCTAGTGGGACTTTTAAGGAAATTGTGTTTTTGATGGTTTAGAGTGGACAAGAAGAAGTAGGAACTGAATTAAGTTAATTTATAAACATTTATCACTTGATCACTGGTCATGCTCATGAAGACCACTATCATTTATTTTAAATAACGATGCAGGTAAATTTTAACCTAAAATGTCATCAGGACGATATTTAAAGGTGTAGTATGTGTTGAAGGACTACGTTCAAGGTAAACGCTAGCTGGTAGTTTTAGCTATTGTCTTGTTTGTAGATACAATAAAAACAATAAGGGATTACTTATTTTTCATTGATAAGCCACATTGAGCAAGATAATTGTTGATATAAATATTTTGATATCAAATTGTGTTTTATAGTTTAAATAGTATTTTTAAACAGGAAACATCAACTACAAATTATCCCTAATGTGTAAAATACTTAACTTACCGAACATGTCAAAGTGTACTGTGACAAAAAAAAATGTATCTATTATTTTCTGTTCTGTATGTATAAAGCATACATGTAATATGCCAAATGTTAAATATTTCTAGTTATTCAAAAAACAAAAGCGTTTGGCAGTTTATCTTTAAACAGGACGTATTATGCTAAACTCACCTTTTGCACCATTTTGCGCTGCCATGTGGGTCTCTGTTGCCTCTAAACATTCCAAACGTAAAACAAACAAACAAAAAATAAAACGGCCACCGTTTTCTGATTCTTTCGTCTTCTGGTTTTAGGAATTATATGCCTAAAACAAGCCATTTTTAAAAGTTCCTGTTTGTGATGTCACAATTTACATATTAACAAATTACAGTTTTTCTACCTCTTGCATGTAAGAGTGAGCTGTAGCTGGAGGAGCAGCTGCTCTACTCCAAGCTATTCACAAACATCAGAGCTTCTTAGCTTATAGCAGAAAAGAATATTTTAATAGTAAGTATGCACACTTATGAACAAGCACCGAAAAGAGCCTAGAGAGCAGAGTGGAAGGGCCTGGCAGCATTCCTATCTGCCTCACATTGCTGTGTGACTCACAGCATTAGCAGGCAGCGCAGTCATTAGAGGCTAGAAGACCTTTCATATCTCAGTCAGCCCCCCAGCTCTCCTCAGGGTCGGCCAGCAGGGACACACACACACACACACACACACACACACACACACACACACACACACACCTCCTCTCTTCTCTGAGCCTTAGCTTTATGTCCCGGCCACTCTATTCTCCATTGTGCTTCTGTCTGTCACCGTCTCACTCAGATTTAATGTCAGGTGTTCTCTCACTGTGTTAAATAAGACATTTTTTTCTGTGCCTGGAGGGGACAGAGCCCATGTTTCCCCCGTCAACCACATCCATCA
Source organism: Nothobranchius furzeri (assembly GCF_043380555.1). Lineage (NCBI taxonomy): Eukaryota > Metazoa > Chordata > Actinopteri > Cyprinodontiformes > Nothobranchiidae > Nothobranchius > Nothobranchius furzeri. The sequence continues at coordinate 53,256,040 of NC_091748.1, read as the reverse complement.
CTGCTGTATAAACCAGCTACCACACAAAAACCTAATATGTGCTGTTTATGTGAGGCCAACGGCGGCTAGGAATCTGTGAGCTGGAAATATCAGAGGTTCTCAGGCGTGGGCTGCTGGTGGCTGTTAGGACATATCACCCTGGCTCCTTCTTACAACACTAGTATCATGACGCCCACATACATTATGTGAGGGCACAGACCACAGTCCGAACTGGCTGAACAAGGTTTGAACTGGTAGACACGAGACTGTTCCTCATTTTCATGGGTGTTGCTCAAGAAGCTGGACTTTTAAACAGTCCTCACGAACACTTTCAGCAGGACTAACATGCACAGATTACTTGTGAAATGACAAAAAGACAACATACAAAAAAGTAAACGTTCCATATTTTATAAGCGACAAGGTAAGTTTTACAGAAAGATGGCGTGAAACAGCATGTAAACATATTTTACTGACACTTTAATTCCATTGTAATTGATTTTGTGGGGGGTTTTAATAAGAGTTTCCAGCAAAGCTAAACTGATTAAAAACTAATTTGACACTTAGAATCAGGAGCATTGCAGCAGAATTGCTGGTGTTTTGTTTACATGCTTAAAAAAAGATTAAATTAAAACATATATTATCTTGATGAATGAAAAACTGTGGGAATATGAAATATATAAATGAAAGACAATTCAGTTATCAAGAAAAGCTTTTCATTTTTCAAAAAATAAATAAAAACACGAGAATTTGCAGCTAAGTTTTGTGAGAAAAAAGTTACAAATAAAACCCTAAGTAATCAAATAATAAAAACAGGAGTTTGTTAACATTTCTGTTCAGAGACAAACAGCATTTTGTACCACGAGACAAACAGCATTTTGTACCACCTTAACCCTCTCAGGCTCAAAATAAGTTTTGATAAAAGGACGAACAACGAAGTCCTTCAGAGGTACTTCTGAGTTAAAAAATACTCATAAAATACGTATGTGGAGAAACCAGGTAGGTAGGTTTTAACGCTGCAAATCTGCAACGCCTGCCTCCAGAGGGTCAAAATCACAATATGATGACTGCTCCACATACAGGTATAGGTGAAATTCAAACCATTTTTATTTGGTCAGTAAGTCAACTTAAAAGATGAAACTAATAAACTGATTACATGCAAAGCCAGATATTTCAAGCCTTGTTTTCTGTTATAATAGTGACGATTATGGCTTACAACTTATGAAAACCCCAATTTCAAAATTGCAGACAATTAGAGTATTGTGAAAAGTTTCAATTTTCTAGGCTGACAGTGTCACATTTTAATCAGCTAATTGATCCAAAACACCTGCAAAGGGTTCCTGAGCCTTTCCATATAATGCTATTTTAAACCCTTTGTGAACAAAGGTAGGCGCAGTCTATGATCAAATTTTACCATTGGCACCAAGATGTCAATCTTAAATGCAAGTTATTTTTGTCAGCCTAAATTTATGCACGGAAATAAAATGCTAGATTTCAGTGAAACTCCACCCATGCCCGCTCCGACAAAATGCGTACAACTACATCTTAGGCAAGTCAGTGGTTGCAGTGGCTATTGATGTCCAATGGTTAACCCATTAACTGCCAATGACGACTAAAGTCCTCATTTGCATTTTTTTACTGTGTGGGCGTCGGAACGAGCCCCCGCACCGTGAGAACAAACACCCCAGCTCTAAAGCCGATCTTCATCCGCGTACGTCACATGATCAGGAAGCAGAAAATCCATGTGTTAGGAGATCGTTTTGGGCCACTGCTGTAGAAAAAAGTGAGGCACGAACCGGAGAAGCTTCTGTCTATCACAATTCGACAACAGATTATGAAAGAACGGCTAACACTCAAAACACACTGACTCTTCCTGATGTAAGAAGTGAGTCTCCTCCTTGTTTTGGTAGTTTTGTCGTTGACGTCATCCTACCATGCAACATTCTGTGACTCTTAAAAAACAGTAAAAATGCTGAAAAACGCAGGCAGAGAAGGGCTTTACTGATCAGGAAACGGCTGGCAGTGAATGAGTTAAGGCATGTGCCTGAGAGTTCTAACCACTGGACTACAAGATTTTCAAAGTAAAACTCTAAATTTACTTCTGATGCAGGAAAATGCTAGCCTAGTGAACTAGACCAAATTCTTGCCTTGCAAAGTTTGTATATATATATAGTAAATATTCACGTATTTAAGATGGCTTGCCAGGCTAGGAAAATGCAATAATGCAACCAAAAACTGTTTTTTTTTTCTCCCATGTGGAAATAACAACATCACACGGTAAAAAGCCCCAAAAAGTATATTTTCCCTGGCTGGCCCCTTTAAAAGGTCTCTCATTTTAAGTTAAATTACTGAAACAAATGGACTTTTAAACCCTATACTTTCAATATATTTAGGATATTTTTTTAAGTTTGACCTATATTTATTTGTTCTGAATATTAAAAGAATAAATATTGATTTTACCTGGGTTTATAGATTGATGCAAACAAAGTTTTGTTTGAGCTTTGAATTGAATCATTTTTTGAGTGTAAAGAAATTGATGTTATATACAGCTCGAAAGCCTAAAAAATTACAGTTTTTTCTACTGTAATAATAGATTATCACAAAGCATAAACTGATCTAAATTAAGCTTCTATTAATGGACTCCGAAAAGAACACTTATAATGGAAACAGGACTGGACTGAAATCAGAGTCTTGAGGAACTCCACATTTGAGCAGCAGAATAATAACCTCTAGATTAACTCATTCACTGCCAATGACGACTAAAGTCGTCATTTGCATTTTTTTACTATTTTGAGTATCGGAACGAGCCCCCGCGTTGAGAGAACAAACATCTCAGTCCTGAGGCCGATCTTCATCCGCATACGTCACAGATCACATGATCAGGAAGCAACACATCCATGTGTTTGGAGATCATTTTGGGCCATTCCTGTAAAAAAAAGTGAGGCGCGAACCGGAAAAGCGTCTGCCGATCACAATTCGACAACGGATTATGAAAGAACGGATAACGCTCAAAATACGCGGCTTCTTCCTGATGTAAGAGGTGAGTCTCCTCTTTGTTTTGGTTGTTCTGGCATCGACATCATGCTAGCGTGAAACGTTCTGTGACTCTTAAAAAAACAGTAAAAACGGTGAGAAACGCTGGCAGCGAAGGCCGTTAGTGATCAGGACACGGCTGGCAGTGAATGAGTTAATTATGTAAACCCAACTTTAACTGAACAATAGTGTTACATTTGTTAATAAGTAGCTTTAGTGTCTGTGTCTGGTCACAGAAACCATACATTTAGGAGGAGAGTTTGAAGAAAAAGACTCTTACCTCATGTTTGCCCTTCATCCTGCAGATCCTGATGTCATTCTTGTTTGACTCCCATGTTCTTTTCTAAGCAACACACAGATTAATTCTGCTGAGCAAATTCATTTTCACAAAAACAAATATTCTCCATGATGCTACCTATAAAAAGTCTGAAATATGTGTGTTTAAAAACTCACTTTGCTGTAAAACATTTCATCCCCTGAAACATTGTCCAACTCCACCCGGAACAGATCATCCCTGGAGACGGATGGAAAGAGAAAGTGTCTAAGCAGTGGTTCACCAACGCAGCATTATATGAAGCCCAAAGTAAGGCAAGATCCTGCATTAAGCAAACTAGGAATATCAGTCTCTATCTGGGAGTAAAAATGAGATATTATTACTAGCTCAAGGCAGCATTAATGCATTTGGATGAAATCCAGAGCATACATTAAATACCCACTCTGGGAATAAACCATCCTTTTGTATTATTCTGTGTAGCTTTAGTGCTAAATACAGTCACTCTAGACAATGCATCTTAAACATCTTCAGTGCAAAAGATAACATTTTAGATGATGAGAAACAAAAAAAGTCGGAAAAGAGTAGAATGCCTGCTGCATGTCAGGGATGAGGTCTTGCTCCAAGTGGAGGAGCGTGAGTAACTTGAGGTCTTGTATACAAGTGAGGGAATGATGGCGCTGCATCTGCAGTGATACAGCATTGTACTGGTCTGTTGTGGGGAAGAGAGAGCTGAGCCACAAGCAAAACTCTCAATTTACTGGTCGATCTACGTTCCTACCCTCACCTATGGTCACGAGCATAGGCGGAGATCCCAGGGGGGACGGGGGGGGGGGGGGGGGGGGGGGGGCACCCCCTCACACAAAGTTGTCCCCCCCACAAAAGTTATTGTAAACACATAAATGCTATCAGTAAACCTGTATTGTCTTCTAAACCCACAACGTAAAAGTTAGTCTGCAAATACAAAACAATGTGTTTTTAATTGTTGAGAAATTATGGTCCACAAGCGGCCAAAATGAGTTTTCTCTGCAGGGTGGCTGGGCTCTCCCTTAGAGATAGGGTGAGAATCTCAGTCATCCAGGAGGGGCTCGGAGTAGATCCGCAGCTTCTCCACATTGAGAGGAGCCAGTCGAGGTGACTTGGGCATCTGGTTAGGAAGCTTCCTGGATGCCTGTCTGGTGAGGTTTCTCAGCCACGTCCAGCAGGGAGGAGACAAAAAGGAGGATCCAAGACACAGTGGGGGGGACTATGTCTCTCGGCTGGCCAAGGAACACTTTGGGATTCTTCTGGAGTAGCTGGCTCAAGAGGGAAGTCAGGGCCTCACTGCTTAGGCTGCTGCCTCTGCAACCCGACCCAAGATAAGTGAAGGAAAATGGATGGATGGATGAAAAAAAATATTTAGCTTACATAAGGTGTTGAAACTGAAATACAATGCAACATCAGTGTGTGAAATATTTTCATTTATGCATGGCTCTATCAAGGTGCAATAAAACCATAGAATCTCTTGTTATTTTCATGTTCAGCCATTTTTTGTGGATTTGATGAGTTTGGAATCACTGTCCTGTTGCATGACTCCATTTCCACTGGACAGATGGTGTCACATTCATCTCCAGGAAGGGGTTTATGGTTTGTTCAGTGACTGTAAAGTGTCTGGGTCCTGCGTCTGCAAAATGAACCCAAATCATAATCTCTTCACCATCGTGTTTTAGTGTTTGTGCTGAAATTCTCTAATTTAACACATCACCGAGCATTACTGGCAAACATCTGTGGCTTGGTTCCATCTATCCAAATAAAAGAGTTTAGATGACATTTCACAAACCTATGATCATTGTTTTCCTGATTAAAATCTAATTTTAGCACATTCGTGTCCATGAATTCTTGACAAGACAGGGTTTAACCCTCTCAGGCTCAAAATAAGTTTCGATAAAAGGACGAACAACTAAGTCCTTCAGGGGTACTTTTGAGCTAAAAAAATGCTCATGAAATACGTATGTGGAGTAACCAGGTAGGTAGGTTTAAACTGCAATGCCTGCCTCCAGAGGGTTAAAATTTTTCATTTCTTACAACTACTGTTCTTCCGGTGATAGCTACAGCCATGGCCTTGCATCTATGCACGTCTGCAAATACGATACATTCATTCAATTGATCAGACAACCAAATAAGTAAGAAACTGGCCTTTCAAGGCATTCCATCTCTCCTAACAGATTTGAGAAATTATACCCAAGTCAATAATGAAGTCCTGAATTTGCCGCTCACCTTTTGCCTCCCATCATTTTGACACGTTGTGTCGAGTATTCTGCCCAGTCCCCAAATCAGCTTATCAGTCATATTCAAAAGCCTATAATTGAATTAATGAATGACTTAATCAAGCGGTTCCATTGAAGCCTTTTGTGCCCTCGCATGCTGCCCACAGATTGTCCAAAACCAAGCACCATGCATAAATTCCGAATATTCCAAACATTGCTACACTCTGAATGGGCTGATAATTCTGTGGTAACCTTTGACATTCCTGTTAAAACTGCCTACAAAATGAGAGCTGCTCTGGGCACATAACAGCTGTCGTTTGCATATTGATCGAGGCTTTCCTATCTGCTGGGATGGATCTAAAGTGTGGGCTTCATGCGAGCACGGGGCCGTGCTCTGAACGAGCTTATCTGTAAATCTCCAATGGTCAAGTTAGTGCTGCGGTATCGATCCCATCTCTCCTCCAGCTCTGTCTCCCATCTGTGCTGCATGTTTGCTCTTGGTTTCACCTTTTCTTCGACAGATGGAGAGGTTATCCTGTGTGCACCCATCTACAAGCACGTGCGGGCCTACTTGCAGACTTGATTGTGTTTACCTGGAAAACGTGTGCGTTTGCATGTGATTTTATAGAAAACGGCGAGCTCTGAGGGTGTGCGTGCTTAACGAGGCTGCAGGTGCCATCTTATTACCCCTCTCCTGAATAATTTATCTTCACTTCCTGTTGTTGTGTTAAAGGATTATCACCCTTTGTCAGCCCTGCAGAGAAGGGTGCAGCAGAGAAGAGAGAGACCACGGAATGCTGGCTTGGCACACGGCTGATTAATAGGTCAAATTATGAAGATTTTCAGAACTGTGGAGTGGAGCAGTGAGTAAGGGCTAATCTCACTGAAGCAGTCTCAGCACCGTCTCAGCATCAACACTATGAATATAGCAACAGGGTATCTTCTCAGGGTGGCTACAACCTCTGTTCATTCTGATAATGAAGAGAAGTGGGAATTATTTATGCTGCTAAATCCCTTTCTTACCATCCTGGTAGTTTGGAGGATGCAAAACTTGTGGTGTCTGATGTTTGTTGTTACTTGTAAGTTTCATGAAAAGTGCATGTAGTAGCGGAAAACCGAAAATCAAAAACATGCATGATGAAAAGATCCCATTATTCAATCCGTAAGGTGCAAGTCAAGCCAGGGACATGTGATCACTGTCAGAGCTGAATCTTATGAAGCCTGGTTGCAACATGGTAAAAAGATGATACATTCTGGTAGCTGTTCCCTCAAAGAGCTCCTCTGGTGCTTTATATTCTGCATCTCTCTCCACCCCCCTACAGCGTGGCAACACATGAACTCACTGTGGTGTTTCATTGAGTTTTGACTGATGTTTCAGTCTTGAGTAACTTTTTTGCAAAGACCACATGTAGCTGACGGCGGTGGAGTCGAATTCCTTTCTTCAATGAATCCAATTGGAAACTTTTTTGGCCTTTTTTCAGACTATTTTAAACTATCATCAAAGTTTGTTCCAAAGTTTGTTTTACAAATGTTTAAATGTGTTATGGTGTACGCATGTGCTCAAACTTTACATAGGCCCCGTGCCCTTTAGACCCAGGTATGACGGAGTCAACATAAACTGGCAGCATTTCCTTAAATTCTACTTTGACCAGCTCGTGAACCTTCTCCTTTGGTTCGACAGACAGCAGAGCTCTTGAGGTCGAGACCTTTTAAGCTTCCCCATATTTCTTTTGAGTTCTCCTTTCTATCCTTCCTGCAGCTCTGTGGTTCAGCATGAGGAGCTCAAAGTGTTTCTGGCAAAATCAGAGGGGGAGAAGTCGGACTAATGAATGAGCCTGGAACAGATGATTCACACTGGCCGCTCTGCTGCTGACTGAGGAAGAGGAGGAGTGACTTTGCATAATTCAAGGTGTCTATAATTAGAAAAAATATTACAGTAAAAAAGTGAGTTTTTTTTAAGAATGAAAAATCGTTTTAATGCCAAGCTCTTCAGAGACCCTTCAATAATACAAACCAGTGCAACCACAATAAGCCTCTGACTCTGATGAAGAATAAATAACAAGAACTATACAAACTAAATGCAGAGAGAGTTGAGGGGTTAAAAACCAGCAAAGAAAAGACCGCCTTTAAGCAAATCCTTGAGGTTCTTGTGCAGCTGGAATGGACTCCAGCTTCTACACAAACCTTGTGCATGAAAATAAATGATCTTGACAAATTAATTAAGTACATAAACAACAAAGAACATCTAAAACTACTTTTTTCTATAAGACTCCACTGCAACAAATGCTGAAACAATCACTATTATAATAGTTGCTGAAAATGAAACCATGGCTACAGGTGCAGCTGCTACTCTTTCATATTTTTTACTTGAACTTTGTTAGAATAAACTTTTTCTTTCACATGATAATCTTGTTTGGACACCCCCAACCAATAGGAACGGGCACTTTTAAGCCATAAATCTAGTTCAGGAACACCTAACATCATCGTATGTGGGTGTTCTCACTTGTGTGACCTCGTCTTTCCTCAAACACACCCTATCATCTGCATTACCCCCAGACTGGCAGCTGTGACCCCCTGACCGCCCCAAGGCCTCTGTAACAGGGAAGTGTCTTCTCCACCGTCGGCCATCAGACATTTGACCAGAGCGGGACCCCAGCTGACCTCGGAGGTCAATGTCTCTGGGCTAATAACCAAACACCAAAAAGGCAATAAGTTATTTCATCTCACCCTCTCCTTTCAGATAATGCTAAATGCAAAACACACAGTCAGCCTTTTGAACACTAAATACATCACAGAATCAGAAATTAGGCCACGTTGGCCCTTTAATTCATATTATCCACTGACAACAGTCAGGGGAGTTTTGGGCCATTTTCAAAATAGTTTTTGTGTAAAAGTTATAAATATTTACTATCTTACCCATGATAGATAGCTTTCTAAACAACTTCTGTTCAGTCAAATATACCTCAAACATGAGCTAGTGGTAAGTCTGAGCACACCTGGGCCGTTTGGACAATAATAACAACCTAAAAAACTGCTTGTCTAAATTAACCCCGATAAAAAAAGCACTGATGCCACCAAGTTTTGATTTCCTAAATTTCACAAGTGTGCATGCAAAACTTGCTCATACCTTCATGCATTTCAGGTAATTCAGCAGAAATATTAAAGTCCTGCTAGAATTGACCCCTGCATTTTGCTGGTGGTGGTGGTATTTACACTTGTAGATAAAACTAGATCAATAACTGTATGAAGATAAATCAGAAGTGATTTAAATGACAGCACATGGCCCAGTCTAACCCCGGGTTTCCACAGGAGCCGTCAGCAGCACGTTACTGCAGCTGCACGTCTTGCTCGCGTAAACTGCTGCTTGGCCCTTCCCACGAGACGCGAAGCAGCAGGGGAGCAGCTGTCACCGACCGAGCACGAAGTCACACGAGTGACTTCGTCAGTAAACACAACAACAAGCAGGAGAAAACTACAACATGGCTCCAAAAGGTTTGTGTTTTATGTTCTGTCTGTTTTATAATCACCAACACGGACCTGAAAAACAAAGGAGACCGCTAGCTAGGTGATAACTTCTCACGGGGCCGCACATTTAGTAACGTTTTTTAAAAGTAAAGCAACCGGAAGGCAGTACGTTTCTTTATTCTGAAAATCTTGGGAGCTTCTCTCCATTTCGGCGTCCGATTTCCTGTCTTTCCTTCCCCAAAAATGTCGAACTTGACACATTTCAGAGGCGTCGCGCGTAGAAAATAGAACCGGCGCGTAAAGGCCGCGACATGCTGCTCCTGAGACGTGGCCGACTCGCGCTGCTGACGGCTGCTGACGGCTCTAGTGGAAAAGGTTCTGTTGACCACAGCGGTTCCTATCAGCAGCTATGATGTGCTGCTGCAGTAACGTGCTGCTGACGGCTCCCGTGGAAAGCCGGGGTAACATTTATGAGATTAAAGCTGTTTTAAAATGACTGGACTGAGCACAGATTAGCCAATAGCTCATCAGTCCTGCAGGATGTAAACCATCTCTCCAAACTGAGGTTAATCAGGAATTAATGTACAACAGGTAAGACTGTACTTACACATCAGATGTACACAGAAAAGATTACCGACGATCAAATAGTCCCTTCTTTGTTTTATATTTGCATGGATTAGCCGAAGTCCACATCCACAGCTGCTCCATCCCAGCAAGGAATCTGGGCTTAACACAGCAAGGTGCTTACTCCACCTGGCAGCAGCCAAATACCTGGTTTAATTTCATTTAGCAAGGATGGGAAGAGGTCGGGGAGGGGGTATCTGCTCCCAGCGGGAGCTTGGAACGGGGATTTAGTGCTGCTTGCAGTGTGAGGAGCAGCAATGCTAATGGTGACAGGGTTTGGAGATGAGCAACGTGTTTTATCAGGACTTGCACTCTGCTGGAGCTTTTGGCAGCTATACCTGCCAGTACATCCTTGTTTATTCGTTGTACATTTTAACACTGTGCTGCCCAGCTGAGGTCTCTGTAGCTCAAACACACATTTGCATCAATCTTATCTCTGTAGTTGATCACAAACTCCAGAAGAACAGTCAAAACAAACTTGCGAGATGTTTTTCTCTGTATCCCTCTTGCATTTGCTCCCTCGCTGCTTTGACTTTGTTGGTGCTGTGTCAGGTAATTCACTTTCACCTGGTAGGCTGAGACGTTCATATCGGATTACCTCTCCTACTTAGCAAAAATGTCTGCAACTGTAAATCCTAATAAAGGTTTCCCAACATGTTTCATGGCTCTGGTTATATTTCTAAGTAAGCTGCAGTAGCTTTAGCTGTCGGGGGCATTTTTATTATCAGCTAGCCTGCGTGTGCTTATCGAGCATCTGAGTGCAGACAGAAAGGCTGGAACCACGTTACATACTGTGATAAAGTCACTACTAAATCTTAGAACAGGGGTTGGACCAGCTGGAGGCCAAGGATTGGGTCATTTCCTGGACATTGTGTATATTACTGAATCTGAAGATAAAAAAGGAAAGTTTGGAAAGTTATTGTTCTGTCTTTTCTAGCATGATTCAAAGTAAATGAACTTTCAAACAACCTGATCAATAAATCAAATTGTGTCCATTTATCTATGGTGTCCATAGATTCCCTTGATGTGTTCTGGGTTGGTTTGTGAACAGTGGATGTGCGGATGAGTGCCTTGCCTTTTAGACCGGCACAGATGTGCTCTGTTGTGGATGAGCACTTTTGCCAGACTGACACACATATGGAACGAATCATAACACAAAGACAAACTAAGATATGCTTGACCTTAACCAGATTTCTGCCCCCTGATCCGACCGTGGTGCCGGATTTAATAATGAAATAGGAGCAAATGTAAATCCTTACAAAAAAAAAACTGAGCCCATACCAGCTCTCTCTGTGTGTGTGTGTGTGTGTGTGTGTGTGTGTGTGTGTGTGTGTGTGTGTGTGTGTGTGTTTGTGTGTGTGTGTGTGTGTGTGTGTTTGGGGGAGGGTACATTGGAACTTTGCCCCCCCCCCCCCCCCCCCCCCCCCAGTTTGAAAATCCTATCTGTGCCCTTTCATTGAACACCACTTTACGTCACACAACTGCTCTCCATATCCCCTGATTGGACCAAACCACTCTAAAACAGAGTATTGCTCAAATACCACAGTAAACCCGAGTCTTGTTGTCTTGTTGCTGACCATGTCCATCCCTTCAGGGCCACTGTGACTTGCTGATGAGTTCAGTGGACTTCAACCACCTCCACAGTCCCCAGATCTCAAACCAGGTCCAGAACATTTGGGAAGTGGTGGAAAAGAAGATTAGCAGTTGTAAAATCTCAAACTGTGTGACGCTATCATGTCAATATGGACCAGAACCTCTGATGACAAATATTTGACTGGTGATTGTAGCGTAGAGAGCAAGGCTGATGTTCCAGTTGGTTCTGACCTTTCATATCAAGCAATCATTTGCTAAGAATTTGATTAAGATCACTTAACACTAACTTTTAAATAATGACTTATCAAATGTTTTAACCACACTCCGATTGCGGATTAGTATTGTGTGTGTGTGTGTGTGTGTGTGTGTGTGTGTGTGTGTGTGTGTGTGTGTGTGTGTGTGTGTGTGTGTGTGTGTGTGTGTGTGTTGTACCTGGCACCAATGTAGAGAGTCCGGTTGACCTGGAGGATCCTCTGGATGTGTAGAGGCTCATGTCTGAGCCACGTTCTGTGCGGTCGGCCCAGAAACACGGGGTATCGTCTCGCCACTGCCAGTGAACAAGAGACACAAATGCACAGATCTCAAACATTCACCTTCACCAAAGCGTAAGAGCAGCGTGAGGATTTTGTGTTATTTTTGACAGTTAAATAGCTGCAACAGGTGTTCAAGGTTAAGAGAAGACAACTGCATTAAGCAAACTCAGACATGAAAAGGAGCACAAAACCTACAAATAAGAAAAATGTTTAAACTACACTTCAAACTTTTACATTTGCAGGTGTTTGCTTCTTGACTGATTGAGATTTTCTCACACCCAGCTTTTGGTTGATTTGTTGGATTATTCATGCACAGCTGATTTAGAGGATTCAAAAACAGAGAACCAAACATCAAAAGGTAAGACTAAATGCTGTGTTTCAGAGGACGCGGTCTTCTACTGTGGTGAAAAAAATCCTGAGGGAGAGACATCTAAGATAAAAGTAGCAAAACATTTTCATCCGTCATGTTGTGCCAAAATGCAAAGAAAAAACTGAGCAGAAATAAGAGCTACATATAAATAGGAGGGATTACAGAGGAAGACCAGTGTGTTTATCTGTTTTTGACCTTCACTTGATGGTTGGAGAGACTTTTTTCATCTCATATCCTTTCATCAACTCTCTTCTCAGCAATCATTATTTTATATCACAGCTTTATCTTTTTTCATCTTTTAGTCATCTCTTTATGTTTTTTTTCTTCTCCTCCATTTTCTGGCTCTTTAATGCCTTACTCTTCACAGAGGAGACAGTCACCAGGGGGGCGGTGGGTTCAGACCATTCAATCTGATATAAATAAGGACTTCTCACCACTAAATGTAATATAAAGTATAAAAAATGACTCCAAAAAGCTTACGCTACAATTACAACTGTAAACAAACCCTAATAAGGTTTTGATCTGGAACAGGCTTGGACAAAAATGATGGCACCCCTAGAAAAGACAGAAAATAATGTGACCAAAGGGACATATTAGCATCACAGGTGTCTACAATCAGTCTATATGTAGGGCTCCAGGTAGTCATTGTGTTGTTTGGTGACATGGAGTGTACCACACTCAATATGGATCAGAGGAAGGGAAGGAAAGAGTTTTCTCATGAGGTTAGAAAGAAAATTCTAGACAAGCATGTTAAAGGTCTCGCTGGCTTTTGGACGTTGAAGTTGGGGGAAGTAGGCCGGATATGGACTGTGAACTGGCACTCAGGTTTTTGTACTGTATTTTAAAATGGATTTCTTATTGTATTTTTATAGGATTTATTACGGTATTTTACAGGGATTTCTTAAGTGTGTTTTAATGGATTTATTAATGTATTTTAATGGTCATATCTCTGTCCTATTGTGTTGCATTTTATTGATGTACAGCGCTTTGTTTGTCCATTCTGGCCATGTGAAAGCGCTCTATAAATAAAGTTGATTTGATTTGATTTGATTTGAAAGGTAAAGGCTCTGAGACCATGTCCAAGCAGCTAGATGTTCCTGTGACTACAGTTGCACACATTTTTCTGAAATTTAAGATCCACAAGACTGTAGCCAACCTCCCTGGACGTGGCCACAGGAGGAAAATTGATGACAAATTTAAGAGACGGATCATTTGAGTGGTAACAAAAGAGCCCAGAAAAACTTCTACAGAGATCCGAGGTGAACTTCAAGATCAAAGAACATCAGTGTCAGATTGCATCATCCGTAGTTGTTTAAGCCAAAGTGGACTTCATGGGAGACAACCAAGGAGGACACTATTATTGAAAGCAAGTCATAAAAAAGCCAGACTGAAATATGCCAAACTACATGTAGACAAGACATAAAGCTTCTGGGAGAATGACCAATGAGACAAAAACAGATGAGACAAAAACAGATGAGACAGCAATGGAACGTTTTGCCAGGGCACACCAGCCATGTTCATAGATGGACAAATAAATCACATCAAGAAAAGAACACTGTCCCTACTGTGATACATGGAGGAGGCTCTGTTACGTTCTGGAGCTGCTTTGCTGCATCTGGCACAGGGGGTCTTGAATCTGTGCAGGGTACGATGAAATCTCAAGACTATCAAGGGAATCTAGAGAGAAATGTGCTGGCCAGTGTCAGAAGGCTTGGTCTCGGCCAGAGGTCTTGCTGCACGTCAATGACCCAAAACACACAGCTAAAACACCCAAAAATTGCTCAGAGGAAAACATTGGACTATGAGCTTTGACCTCAATTTTATTGAGCATCTTTGGAAGGAGCTGAAATATCTGCAACAACTGGAGATGTTTGCTCATGAGGAGTGGGCCAAAATACTTGCGGGGAGGTGCAGAAGTCTCATTGATTGTTACAGGAATAGTTTGGTTGCAGTGATTTCCTCTAAAGGTTGTTCAACAACAAATTAAAGGGATACTTTTCAACTTTATCATATTTTAAAATACTTCTCTTGAGCCAGTATGTGCTAAAATGACCCTTTACAGGGTTAATGAAAGGCCATCCCGCCCATAACGTCCCCTGTAGCAAGGGTAATCCACTTGCAACTTCAGACTGGCAGGCTGCTCTGTTGGGACTTAGAAAAACTTAGAAGGCTGTGGAGACATTTCAGTCGTCAGATTAAGGTGTTAAAAAGATGAACGCATAGCAAGGAGAAAGGTTTGCTTAGGTTTTACAAACAGACACTAGGGAGGCTAAAAGTAAGCAAAACTGCCTAGTTAAGTTAGGGGTATAATTTTTGTCCAAACCTGTTCCATGAGTTTATTTTTTTAATAGTTTTGTTGAAGCATGGTTGAAAAGCAATGTCGGACTTTCGTTGGTTAAATTTCATATAACTTTTATGTATTATTACTTAAGTCAGATTCAAGTTATTTCTGTGACCATTGTGGTTTTTTCTTTCTTTGACCAAAGGGTACCAACAATTTTGTTCACGTCTGTACATCGGCTTCAATCATTGGTGTTCCTCAATGATCTAATCTGGTTCCCATTGCATTTCCTTGTGATGAATGATGTCACATGACCTTTAATCACTCTCAACTTACAAAGCAAACTAACAAAACAATCTTTATAGCGCCTCTCAAAATAAACATCATGAGGTGCTTCACAAGAACAGAACATATTTAAAAAGTTATTTAGAATATATATATATATATATATATATATATATATATATATATATATATATATATATATATATAACTCACTCAAAACACAGAGAGTTTAGCTTAATTAGAAGATTCGGATGGTTTCGGTGGCATTTTGTTCAAAATGATTAGACCTAAATTGGATTTCTTGTTCTGTTTGGAACAATGCTTTCCTACAGCTGCCAGACAGGACACTGTGCCAAGTTTAGTCCGCTCTATACAGCCCAATGGTAACATTATCTATATACATGCTTTTATTATTTTTATTTGGCTGTTAAAACCTGCACTATAACATTTTTATTAGCTTTCTTGGTAATAGTACATGTTAAACATAACTGGTATGTATTTTTTTCACATTCTTTAACCTATTCTCCAATTTTATTTGGATTAATATTCAAACTTGTCTGTAACGTTTGCTCTCTTTGTATTGAAACTATTACACTTTATCTTTACCAGGATTCCCTGGAAGAAAATCGAAACAGATGTAATACAAACAGATGGATGTGAAAAACTGCTTGTTTTGGGAAATGAATCAAATACAGAAAATACAGTAAACAAATTGTACACAAGACTCAGAAATAAGACATCCAGTGCCAATTTCCTTCAAATATTCCACAACAGAGCTAAAAGCTTCTGTTTCTTGTGGTGAGCGAATGCTGCAGCAGCTCTTAGTCAACCTGCGAGCCAGAGGCACCAGCACGTGGCTAATTTACAAAGATTAATGTACAACAAAGAACACTTCAAACATGTTGCGGTATGTAATGTGCTACTTCACTTAGTTTAATGAAACATGTGTGTAATTTTAGCCACAGTGGATTTTACTAGGACCATTACTACATGGGGGAACTAGAGTCGACACTGCTTGTGCAGAATCAAATTCATTGCAGCCTGCAGAATTTTCTCCCAATTTCAGACGTTTTAGTCGGTAACTTTATGCTTTTCTCTGATCTGAGAACTACGGTTTCTCTTCTTTCTGTGCAAAACTTTCCGTAGGTCTGTGAGTCTTGTGCTAAAATGTATATGTGCTGTTCATCAAGAGCCTCTTGCAGCTGATCCAGTATGGATCTCAGTGGTCTGACAATGTCTACTTTGTCTGGACTTTGTTGGAAAACCATCAGTCATTGTTATCGAACTGCAATCAATCAAAGTCTGGTCAGAGCTGGAGACGGCCAAGCCGACGTGGAGACGCAGAGTCTGAGTGTTGGAGGATTTGTGTCTCCTGAGGGTCTGAGCATGTTCGTAGGGAGGCAGTCGTGAATTTGAGAGCCCCTTTCTACAAGTCTGGTCTCAATCCAGGAGGTGGCCTCAGACGTCCTGACCTGGGCACCAGTCAACACCCTTCGTGTGAGAGCCTGCTTGACCTCCACAGCCTAAACCGCGACCCTACTCCTTCTCCTTACCCCTCAATTCATCATCAGTGGTGTTTGGCAGCAGCCCAGAACTTCACACATTACGGCTAGTGAGAGAGCAAGGGAGTGAGAAACTATGGGGCGAAAAAGCCAGGAGGTCATTACCTTCGGTGGGGATGAAGTTGAGAGGCCCCGCTTCCTCTGGGAATGCCAGGCTGGTTGTTTGGAGGACCCAACACAGCAGGAAGAAGCAGGGAGAGACCACCGCTGCCATAGCAACACAGCTGCAGAGTCTGGTGGAGAAGATAAAAAAAAAAGAATTGAATTAGTGCTAAAACAATAAATCGAAACCTGACACTGATTTTCAAGACCATAAAGTTCTTTGTTCTTACACAGCCTCTCTATCTTTTTGCTCAGATGTTGCCGAGAGATAAAAACACTGTTTCAAGTAAGAGATTAAAGCATCTGCTGCACCAAAGTGCCCAGTCAGTCTTGAGTGCAGCCAGATTACCGTAGCATCAAACATCACATCTCTATGACACAACTAAAAGGAAAGAGCCACAAGAGCAAGAGGAGTGGCTGACGTCTCGAGGGGAACACGGAGGGCAAAGATATGCCATTTACATGAATGAAGCCAAATCTCCAAAGGAACAGAGTGAGTGGAGTGCTCAAGCATTATCCAGGATATGAAGGCAGCTGAGAGAGGGAGAGAAGTGGTGGTTTACTTAAATTAAATGCCTTCCAGGGACACAAATCACCCCTCTGCCAGTGGAGCTAAACTGATGGTATTTTTCATTGAGC
The DNA here is from genome assembly GCF_043380555.1 of Nothobranchius furzeri. Taxonomy (NCBI): domain Eukaryota; kingdom Metazoa; phylum Chordata; class Actinopteri; order Cyprinodontiformes; family Nothobranchiidae; genus Nothobranchius; species Nothobranchius furzeri. The sequence continues at coordinate 53,239,060 of NC_091748.1, read as the reverse complement.
TGTACCGAGCCACATGCAGGTCTGAGATGTAATTCATGTGGAAATACAAATGACACCCAAATGAAGTTAACATCTACAAATCCATCTAGAAATTGACTCCGGCACTCAGCCTCACAGCTGAGAGCTCCTAGAATTGCAGCCAGTACTGATGTGTCGGTCGCGAACGAACCGGCTCTAAGAGCCGGCTCTTTGTAGTGAACGACGGGAGCTGGCTCGGAATTGGGAGCCGACCCCTCCCCTCTTGCTTTGGTGAACGCTACAGGCGATTGGTCAACATGTGTAACTGCGTGTCCAGACTGTCCACACACAGAGCAGTAGGGGCGGGGAAGAGGGAGGATCAGACTCAGACACACAGCAGAGCACATGCGGGTGGAGGGAGACGAGAGGGAATGAGGAGGAGGGAAAAGGCGAGAGAGAGAGAGAGAGAGAGAGAGAGAGAGAGAGAGAGAGAGAGAGAGAGAGAGAGAGAGAGAGGAGAGTGCGACGAAGACGGTGAGAAAATGAGCGACAGCAGTCGGAAAGTGGAGATTTCTTAAAGTGTTCAGTTATTAAATCAATACAAATGATAAATAGTTGATATATTGCAATTTTTTACATTAGTAAATCATGTTACATATAGTTTTGCATTTTTTGGTTATAAATATACTCTACGCAACAGAAAATCTGAGGAGCCACTTGGGAGCTGAAAGAGCCGGCTCTTTTTGGTGAGCTGAGCTAAAAGAACCGGCTCTCTAAACAGAGCCGGAATTCCCATCACTAGCAGCCAGCTTATGCCGCAAACCTCAAATTCTCTGACGGACTGACTGCAGGCCCCCTGTTCTGACACTGTGTCACATGTGTGACTCAACTTCTGAAGGGTGCTTTTTTATAAGCCTCTGATTCATCATCTAACTGGTTTTCACCCTTCTTGTTTAGGATGAAATAGCTGAACCCTAAAGCACCACAGACATCACAACATGCCCTTGCTTGAAAATCCTGCGTCGAAACACAAAGCACCGTCAACAGTCATGCACAGCTGCAACGTTTCAATTCTCAAGGTTGGATTTCTTTATCCAAACTGTGGTTTCAGACATTCTCTGTGTAAATATATACAAATAACCACCCAAAATTCACACTTGTCTACCATAAAAATATAACTGTGTACCTGATTTAGCTTTCCTCATGAAACATCTGGGATCATTTAAATGTTAATTGCGGTGTTTTCATCTAGCTTGACTACAGATTAGCACTGTAGCCATCACTAGTCATAATGTAATGACTCTTACAGCAACTTTTAACTAATTCTTTAAGGAAAAATTAATTATTCATACACGTCACCAGCTCAAAATATGTTAAAGTTATAAGCAGTTCCAACATATAATCAGTCAATTGTTCATTTCATTCATTATCATAGATTTTTACTAATTTTTATTAAGGGTTTCTGCATTTATTATCAAACGATCCATTAATTCTGCATCGCATTATTCACACATCTGCACAAATGGAAAGAGGTGACAGAATAAAGGTAAATAGATCTAGAATATCATATTTGTAATAGAGTAAAACAACTTTGTATTTCTGCTCCTCTGTTTATCATGGACACATGTAACCCCAATAATCACTTAAAACAATCAAGTATATGTGTGTTAATATTTAACCTTTTAGTGTCCATAGAAAAAAGTCTGATAAAGATTATTTTCTTAATTTAGAAAAAATTTGAAAACAAATATTTCATAATTACAGCAATTTAAAAATGTACTCAGACATTTTTTTTTTTTTTTTTTTTTTTGTCGTTACTGTTGATGGTACTGTTGTTAATGATATGGCTGTTACTGTTGTTCATATACAGGAGCTAAAATGTGCTTCCAAAAAGTCTAAACAGAAAATTTAAGTTTTCTTAAAGAAATGTTTATGACACAGCCCCGTTCAAGATAACTGAACTGTATTTTAGTGTAACAGAGGTGTTCTGTTGATACTTATAATTCACCAAAAGTCCATCCTCAGTCATTGTGTTCATTTTATCAAGTTGTTTAACTGCCTCGATATTTATTTGATGTGTTTTTGTATTTTATTTTGAAAAACGCTTCATTTCGGCAACTTCCGGTAGTGCAGCCACTTCCTGTGGTTTTCTCGGTACTCTCCTCAGATGGCGGGAGACCATCCTGAGGAGAGAGGTGTGTGTCATAACCAGTTCAGGTGCTGTACTGATGTTATTTTATTTTGCACAGCTGACATCGAATAAATCTTGCTCCAGTGGTGAAGAGGGGTGGTCGCTGTCTCATTCCTTCGCACAACACAACGCAGAAATCTACTTTGTGAGACCAGAAGGTCAAGACAGGCCAGTCACATTAGCATGAAAATAGAACATTTTAATATTTTTTTAACTATTGTGAAAAAACAGCATTATTTATAAATTGTGTACAGGTTATGGTTTAGCTTGTTTTTTTTTTTTACTGCACAACTTCTCTATTAAGTACAGCATTTTTCCTCAATGTTACCTATTTTAATCTAATACAAGTTATGAATGAATTTCCATCAGGCCATCAGACTGCTGAGCACAACGCAGACACCTCACCCTCACTACTGAAACTCCAACATTACACACTCCATACTGTACATTAATGCCACTGTTTTGCACATACCAACCTCTGTATATTTTATATCTCTTATTTTATTGTTTACTTTATTAATTTGTTAAATATGTATCTATGCATTATACACACACTCACATGCACACATGTAGAAAAATAAAAAATAAAATACTTAGCACACACATTTAGGAATGTATATACCTGACATACTATATATATTATTACTTACGGTAGATTAGCCATTTTTATAATTGCTTGTTTTTACGTTATTGTATTTTGCACAACTGTTGCTGTGAAACTCACACACAAGAATTTCACTCGCATGTACTGTACCAGTGTACCTGCACATGTGACGTGACAATAAAAGTGATTTGATGAGCTCTCTCTCTCTCCCTCTCTACCCCCCCCCCCCCCCCCCCCCCCTCCCACCAAACGATACAAACAGCCATTGTACAGCTCATCGTTTCTGGAGTCTCAGCCGTAAGCTTATCAAGTCACATAATCTTTATGGGACATTTCTCAAATTCCCCACTCTGACACCAGAACGAAAGTGGGAGGCATTGCTAATTACTCAACACCCACAAGCCGAATTACAGGAGGCAAGGAGTCACGCCGAGGAAGAAAGGAAGAAGGTCGCTGGGTGGAGAGAGATAGATGGAGCAACAGATAAATGAGGATGAATAAAGACACAGAGAGAAGATGAGAAGTCAGGAAGGCAGCATATCCAATCAGAGGTTCTTTTGTTTCCCCCATGAAAAATGTATAAGTGAATGTCAGGCGGTATGCATTCGATTAGTATAATTAGACACCCCGAGCTATACAATTTCCTCCAACAGCAGAGTAAGCAGACGTAGTAAGTAATAAAATAAGATTGTGTTGTTCATTGTGTGTGTGTATATTTATTTATCTGTGTGTGAACTTGAAAAGGGTTCTGAGCTAATGTGTGTCGGTAATTATGACAACTCGATTCAGCCAAGTCTGGTCAGAGGCATCGCCGCAGGATAAAGAAGCATGGCTCAAATACGACTCTGCTGTGAAACGTCAGTGTTTCAACTTTGAATATCACTGAAGTCAGGGCACAATTTCAGATTCGTGGACTTAAGGACGATATAGCAAAACGGTCAAGAAAGAGTATTATTCCCAGTGTTTTGCATTCATATTCAGGAAATGAACCATCATTTCAGGAACTTTGTGCTTGCCAAATTCATGCTCTAAACAGTAGAAACGTTCTAAAACTTGCTGATGAAAGAATTGGTTGTGCCAGGAATGGCCGTGTCTGCTGTGCAGCAGTGCCTGGGCTAAAGTGTGTAGGAAGTGTGTGGGGAGTGTGAGTAGGTGCATGGCATGCATTCTTGTGTTGGTTGGATGTGTTTATGTGTGAGCATGAGGGTGGGAGTGTGTGACTGCTTGTGTGTGACTATCGATCTTGCAGGTAGGGTCTTGGACTCCTCCCCTCTCCTGGGACATATTTGGTCTACCCTCCGCGCCACATTTCTTGCTGGTGGGTTGTGCCTCCATCTGCCTGTGTATTTGTAGCTCTCGTGTCTGCGGCTGGGTGTTGTGGCATCTGCCGGCTCGTCCCTGGCGGCTGCCCGGCGGGGTCCACCGGGGTCTGGTTGCCCGTACGTCTCGGGCCACTGAGGTCTGAGCTCCGGCCACCCATGTGTGGGCGCATGCGGGCGGATCGAGGGGCTCAATATTTAACCTTTTTCCTCCCACCTCTTCCTTTAAAAACTGTAAGACTTGTTTTTGGTTCTCAGACATGAATTCTGATTGCTTTACAGCCAGACATGCAGAAAGACTGAACTCCAGTTCTTACCACATGTATTATTGGCTAATTTATTGGACTGAATGGCATTTATGACCTTTATGGAACAAGCAGTCACTGAGCTGTCTGAAACTAGGGTGAAACCTAAACTTATAGCTAATCAACAGAAAAATCTGTGGAGTTTAAGTGAAACTCTAACGAGGACAAAGTCAAGTGCAGCAGACATAACAGGAAAAATAAAGACGTGAGGAATGTCTGCAATGTTAAATTAGATTTCGCTTACATGGTGACCTCGTCCTGCTGAGGTCTCTGGGTTTTGCGTGTAAATACAACCCTCATCATCAAATGAAGATGCTAATATACTCTGAAGTGTTTTTGTTACTTATTACTGTTGCCATGGTGGCTCTTGCTTTCTCTTCTCTTCAGTTTTTTTCCCACATTTTTCACCCTCGTTATGCAGCAGTTTATCTGTGGCTCTGGCTCCGTCTTCATTCTTGATTATGTGTTTTTTTTTAATGCAGCTGTGAGGTTCTTGCACAAAAAATTGGACCAAAATGGATTTAAAAGAAAGTGAGATTATGCATGTCCCAGATATAAGGGCATGGGTAATGAAATACAGCTGCATTAATGGGGCCATGCACAGCAGCGTCGGTGTTTGGGGTATTCATGATTGAAATGTTTAACAGGGTGGTTGCAAGTATTATGCAAAGGTATCAGAAGACTCTACTCAAGCAATAATGCATAATATAATCCCCTTTCACACTTATCATCCAGCTTCAAAACGCCTGCTCAGATGATTAAATGTAAGCATCGTTTTCCAATCCAATCCTCCTTTTTCTCACAGCAAACCAAACGGTGTTTTCCGTTTCACATCAAACGGGCTGTTTGCTATACGTTTTCATGGATTTGCATCCATTTAAGCTGCATTCATCGGTTATAAAATATGTTAATGATGCATTACAAAAGAATAGATTTTCAGTAAATGGTTCAAATATCACAACCTAACTCTTCAGTTGCCATCAGTGAAATGAATTAGTTTCGTATTTTTGGCTCTTAACCTTCTGACTTGGTTCTTCTCAAAGCTTTCAACAAGCACCTCTCCAACAGGCTGACTGGCAACTCCAAAGAGGTTAGACACACGCTACACAAAGTTACGAGCTACATTTAGAGTTGGGTACAACCACTTTATTCTTTTTTTTTGTTTGTTTGTTTTCATTTTAACTCCACAATATATGTATAGCCCATTCTGAATCGGCGCCACCTCGAGACAACCATTCACGCTTTCATCACCTCAAGGTTGGACTACTCCAATGCAATTCTGTTTGGCATTTCAAAAGCCGCATTATCTCGCCTTCAGCTGATACAAAATGCTACAGCAAGATTTCTGACCAATACTGGCCGTCGACAACACATCACTCCAATTTTAGCAAGACTTCACTGGCTTCCTGTGCACTACCGTATACATTTTACATTTTTATTGTTTGTTTTTAAGGCGCTGAATGGCTTAGCACCACCTTACATATCCGAGCTACTCACTCCTTATGTGCCAGGCAGAACTCTCCGTTCAGGTGACCTACACCTACAGATTCCCCGTCAACTCTGCAAAACCCGTGGTGAACGAGCTTTTTCTGTCTGCGCTCCGAAACTCTGGAATGATCTGCTGCTGAATATCAGACTCTCCTCCTCCATTGGGGTTTTTAAGTCCCACTTAAAGACTTACTTTTATTCCCTTGCTTTTACTGCCTAGCTATTTTTTCGATGGTTTTTACATTGTTCTTTTACTGATTTTATTGACTTCTCTTGGTTGGTTCTTTGTGCTATGCTCTAGTTGTTTTATTCTATTATATTATTCGTTTAACCTTATATGTTTTTACCCCTGTACAGCACTTTGGTCAGCTCACATGCTGTTTTTAAATGTGCTTTATCAAATAAATGGAATGGAATAGCTACACGATGATGGAACGTTAAGTGGCATCAAAACATGTTTTAAGCAAATTTGTTTTCCAAATTTGCCTTTGCAGCTTTAAAGCAATGAAGAAGAGAAAAGGGAGGAAGGAAAGTTTTTTGTGTGGTGCCCAGTTCAGAGACTCTGAGGGAATTACGGGTACTAAAGGCTTTTGCACCCATGCTGGTTTGGTTTTTGTATATTAGATATTTATTGTTTTTTCATTTATGTTTTAATTGATAAATTCATACTTCATGAGACATTTTTCTAAAAATTGAGACATTTTGTTTTGAAGTATTTGTCCTTTATTTTTAATCCCAACATTTTAACTTTTTTCCTGAAACGAGGAAACGACCAACCAAGAAACTTCATCTTCAATTTTCATTCCTCTGAGTGGTCTTAAAGAGGTGTAGGGATGGGTACCGAATTCGGTACTTTTTGAGGTACCGACTGAATTCCATAGCACCGACTGAGCACCGATTCACGTCATTTCAAACGGTGCCTCGTTTCGGTACCCGTCCTTCATAACGAGAACTTGCCAAGACAGCTTCGCATGCGCAAGAGCGTTATGTCATCGCTCGCTGTGAGCGAGTTGTAAACAGAGCAGCATGGTAGAAAGAACGCACGCTAAAGCTTGGGTCCACTTCACTAAATGTGATGGGTAACTGGGTGATGATGAAACCAGCGACAATGATCTAAGTAAGACATCCTCATCAGCTCCGGTAGGTAAATAAAATGTTTAAGATAACGTTAGCTTGATATGTTACCTTCCGTTTCACTAATGGTGCGTTCGCTTTCTCCTCGGAACTCCGAATTCCTGACTAGAAGAACATGAACGCGCTCTAAAGTTTGGCTTCACTTTACTAAATGCGACGGGTGATTGGGTGAAGATGAAACCAGTGACAATGATCTAAGTGTGAGGCATCATCGTTTAAATCTGCTCCAGCAGTTAAATAAACTGTTTAAGATAACGTTAGCTTGGTATGTTAGCTTCCATTGCCACCGTTGTTATCAGCTAATGGTGCGTTCACTTTCTCCTCGGAAATTCTAACTTCCCAGTAGGAAAAATCAAATGAAAAAAGACAGCAAAAGGAAAGAAGATACACAGTAAATTTAGTTCACAGTAAAGCTGTTTGCTTCAGTTTAAATATCAGCTTATAAAACTACAAGGATGATGTTAAAATACAAACAGTTGTGTGTTATTTATCGTGATATTTATCAAATATGGTTATATATTGAGAAAAATGTATATTTAATTATAAAAGAGAATTAAAATAATAAACACTAAAAATATCGAAAATTGGTACCGTTAAGTACCGGTATCGATTCCTAGGTACCGGGAATTAGTACCGGATCGATTAAAATGTCAAAGGTACCCATCCCTAGACCGTGTGAGTGTTTTCTTTATTTCATTTGCTTCACAATCTGAGACTTCAAAAATAGCATTACATAAACTGTTTGCCAAATTACAAAACTTTAAAAGAGAAAAACAAATGTAAAAAAACTTATCCGCAGGTGCAAAAGTGAGCCGACCTTTGGGACTTTGAGCGTGAGAGAGTAGAGTCATAGTAAAAGATGTTGAGCAGGCAGCAGAGGATTTCAATCTTGCTCCATTTTCTTTGTGGACTTTAAGACACCTCCTAGACCTCCAACAGACTGAGCTAATCATTGCCTTAGTGAGGTGGGAGAGGCTGCTTTATGGAGTGTGTAGAATCAATGGCAGGTGATGGCTCCATGCTGCTCGGATCTCCTCCAGTCAGCAACAACAGAAGAAGCTGTGAGCTGCAGGAACGCAAGTATGGGGAATGGAAACTCGGGGATGTGGGAATGAAGCTGGGATTACGGCAGACAGAAACAAACACAGCTCAGTGCTCAATGAAATGACAGAACTGGGAGAGGACAAGGCAGGACAAAGGGGGAAAGAAAATAATAAATAATCACATATTAAATGAAGAGAGGTTAAGTAGAAGCATGTGAGACATTCAAGCAGAAAGAGGAAGAAAGTCACACCGGAAATACAGAGAAGCCAGAGAATGTGTGGAATGAGAGACGCTGCAAGACAAAGACTCAGCTGAGAGTTTGGAGCCAAAAGTGCTTCAGCGCTGCCAGATTTATCTGAACCGTGAGCCAAGAGCAGACTAGTCGGAGGAACCTTTGAGCTCTGCTCTCACCCTGTCAGTGGCTATGCATTTAAAAGAACCTGGACGGGCCTAAAATGCCAGGTTTTTGCCCTGCTGATGGTGTCCTGAATCTTCCGTCAGTAATTTGTCTCTGTTAGCATCTTTACTTCTCTAAAGACATGAAAACGCCCACCTGCCTTTTGGGTGTCAGGTTAATTCTAATCTTTGGGAGGAATTGATTGATTAAAACAAACAAACAAACAAACAGATATTGTTTTGAGACATAATCTGAAAAATTGTTAAAGTTTTTCTACCCATGCAAACTGCTTCACATTTGACACACAATAGGATGTCAAAATAAAAGTTACATTCGTTTTTATTGTTTAAAAATAAGTGTAATTCATTAAATAAAACACACGTTACTATTATTGAATTCTGTTTGATGGTTATCTTTGTTAAACAGATTAAAACAGTACTATCATTTTAGCTTTACGGATGTTCAACATGCACGGCACATTTCCATCCCTGAAAGTATTTGCATATTGGCAAATGCACACCAAACCACTCCTCTGGACATTGTGTCTTCTCTTTCTGCAGGGTAAATCACTGCTGCCTGGTGTATAGGTAAAACGTGCGAAGGAAGCCTGTTTGTTTACTAGAAATCTGCATCGTGTGGAATCCTGGGACCTTTAACTTCACACACATTTAAAAAGTTTGAGAAGTATTAAGAGATAAAAGCAAAGGAGGTAAATTAATTTAATAAATGGGATTTTCCTAAACATTAAGGGGAAGAACAGATTTGTGCTCTGAGGAATATTCAGAATGAGGAAAGTCGTCAAATCAACTGCTCTGTGATTTATCGTGGCTTAATGATACATGGATTTTTATTTAGTTTATTTATTAACCTTGTCATAGTAAATAGAGTTGTCATAATATTTGGGTTTCCCTTTTCTGTATCCTGTTCAGTTTATTTTTACTTTAGTCTACGGCCTTCTTTGTTAAACAATCAGAATCAGAGATTATTTTAGATATTTGTGTTTGCACCACGTCAGGTCGTGTTGATTCCCTCATCCCGGTTGGATTCCAGTATCTCTCTCTCTCTCTCTCTCTCTCTCTCTCTCTCTCTCTCTCTCTCTCTCTCTCTCTCTCTCTCTCTCTCTCTCTCTCTCTCTCTCTCTCTCTCTCTCTCTCTCTCTCTCTCTCTCTCTCTCTCTCTCTCTCTCTCTCTCTCACTCACTCACTCACTCACACACACACACACACACACTTACTTCAAGGATATTTGTGTTTGCACCACGTCAGGTCGTGTTGATTCCCTCATCCCGGTTGGATTCCAGGATCTCTCTCTCTCTCTCTCTCTCTCTCTCTCTCTCTCTCTCTCTCTCTCTCTCTCTCTCTCTCACACACTCACTCACACACACACACACACACTTACTTCAAGGATATACAATTTTAAGTGGATTTAAGGGTCAACACTGGATTAAGATACACTTTGCCTTCTTCTCCCAGATGTGGAAGTGCTCCCATTAGAAGCAGCCTGATAAAGGAATCCCGGATGACAGAGACGTGACGTAATATCTGTAGTATATTATTTCTGAATAGACATATTTGGGCATCACTGGAGCTCTACACTGGGTTGTCTCTGACATTAGCCCTCATGGTTCTTTAAATTACCACTTCGGGGACATCAGAAGGAAGACAAACTGCAGTTATAGTCAAAAAGGAACAGAATAAAGAATTTGCAGCAACTTCTGCAGGTTGATTATGGGTCTGTGTTTCAGGAAGCCTGTCTGAAAGCGATAAATCTTTTTTCATCTTCAAATTGTTCCGTCATGTTTTACTTCCTTCCTTGTTAGTTCTCCTTGGGGCTTTTATCTTTTAGGCGTTGACACAGTTTTCCTTCCATAGCGATGGTTGTGTTAAGTCTTTTTCACACATGCAGGGCACAGCTTCATTTAAACCCACTTTACAAGGATGAGCTGTGATGAGAATGCCAAAAAGTGTCAGAAAAAAACACTAAACCTGCCGACTGGGCTTCAAGGGAGAAATGGAGGAACATTTGCTAGAACTCTCCAATAATCTGTAATTTTTGAGTCAAAATTGAAGAAAAAATGTAAAGACCTACTTTTAAAATGGCCGCATTTGTCTCGTGAAGGGGTAACTGTAAAGTCCGCATATGAGAGAAAGTCTTTGTTCATCAGAACATGAAACAAGGAGAAGCATCATGCCACATCACAAAAGCAGAGATAGCCCTGACCCTTGACCTCCCACCAGTTTACAGCCATCATTAGAGGGGCAGAGATCAGCGGCCGAGTCCATAAATCATAAACAGACCATCCGTGTAGGAAGAGCTCAGCTACTCTGCAGTAAAGGCTAAAGAAAACACTCGGAGACTGACGGGAGGCTGAGAGCGACTCCATCCATCACTGACTCAAGGCTCCATGGAGTCAGTAAGGGAAAACACACAGGACGATAATCCTCTCCATGGTTATAAATAATACAGAAACATTTCCTAATGCCAATAAGAGCTTCTGCAGCACAAGAGAAACCCTCTTGATGTGATTAAATCGGCTAGATTTTCCCTGAGGAAATGCATTATCCTAAATAAATACTCCAGAGTAGCGTAATAGGTCACTATGTTCCCATCGAGAGACTCTTTGACCTTTTTGTCTGTGAATCAAGAGGAGAGGTGGATTTATTGTAACAGCAACAAGTGATGGTCAGACTGTGTTTGAGACTGGGTGGCAGAAACAAGTCGGTTTGTGAGGAATAATTCTTCAATATTCAATATTTAAAATATCTATCTGAAACAATATGTTGCACAATATTTTAAAGAGAACATAACCAAGGTCTGAAGAATTCATAAAATTCTATAATCTACAATCGGTTATATTTTTGTATGGAAGGAACATCAAAGCGGTATCAATCTGCTCGTCCAGTGAAATGATTGAGCAATCGTGTCCTAAAGAGGTGTCGTAACAACAACAGGTCTTTGGAGGGAGGCAGAGTTTGGACAAAAATATTGTTATTAATGAACAAAACTGGACAAAAACTGTCTGAAAGTCGGGATACAGCTGTCAAAAAGCAGGCAGAACATTTAGGAAACATAGGGAGAGGACTTCATTGAAAGAAAAATCAAATAGAAAATGTCATTTGTGTAAATGAGAATAATGGCTGACACAATGAGGTCCGTGTGATTAACACACCTGGCACGAGTTAGAGGGGAGGTTAGAAAACAGGACAAAACGGTGCAAACAAAAGCACAATGAGAATCTAAAGTTAGAATGTTGTTTTAACAAAACCACTAAATACAAACGCGGAGCACAAAAGCTAAAACTAAAAATGTTAACGGATTTAAAGTTATTACATATTCAGCAAACATCCAAACAAACTAGCATATTCAAACATACACACACACACACACACACGAGAAAACTCCCAGGCCTGGCTGTGCGCAGGTTAGATCCCTCTCACCGCATCTGAGACGCATGTTAATCAGCCATGGAGGCTGCCAGCTCTAACAGGGAATTCTTAAATTCCTAATTGAACATAATAACTCCCAGAGAGTGAAGATGTGATCCGCAGGATTCAGCATTTATTGTTAGGATTCATTAGCTCAGGTGAAACGAGCTGCAACAGAAATCACACACTTCAGATGAACTTCTAAAAACATTAAATGAAGATGCAACCATATTCTTAGCAAATCCTTCTTTATGCAGTAACAGGAAACTATTAGAGAGATTACAGAAACTCGTGATGCTTTTAGGGAACTTTTGGCAGTCACGTGCATCCTAACAAGCCCCAAAAGACTAAAATAACAAACTTTCTTCTTCCTCACCTAACTTTATTTTGGTTGTGGCCCTCATCATTAGACACAACGTAGTGTTTAAAAATGAGCCCACAAATGTTTCTGAAATGTGCTGGAAAAACACTAAATCATCCTGCTGAAGTTGCCTGTAAATAAATCTCACAGAAGAAGACAAAACATTGTTTTTCATTGTTAAACTTACAGATGTGAGCTATAAATACACTAAGCAGTGACATTAATCCCTAATGCTGTTTGAATAATGAGAGTAAATGTGATTTTTGGCAAATATTCTACATAAATAAAGCTGATTTTAGAATAAAATTATATATCAAAGTTATTCTGTTTGAGCAAAATAAAAATGTGTGTGTGTGCGTGCGTGCGTGCGTGCGTGTGTGTTTCCCTTCACACTAAACGTTAATGTGGCTTATGTCAGAACACTTTCCTGCTCTGCACAGATGAAGTTACAGCCTGGTTTAAACTATTCATCTCCATATGGTAAAGAGTTCATTTTGCTGCATAAGCTGCAGGAATCACCAGTAATAATCCCATAGCTTTTTATTTACAACTAAATTTAGCAGGAAATCATCTCGCTGTGAGTCTCATTCCATCTGAAAGCAAATTTTCTCCATTCTGATTTAAACAAGAAGGCATGGTGAAGCATCTTCTCCCAGCAGAAGGCTGACAGAGCAGGTAAATACAGAAAAAATGTTCCCAACCTTTCATTTCACACCGACGCTCATGAACGCGGAACGACCGCTGTACGCTCAATCTTAGAACATTACCAGCTGTCCGGACTGGACCTCACTCGCTGCTTTTCACCATTTTCCACAAATCAAACACCAACCCATCCAATCTGGACAGGTATTTCCCACCTGGATCAGTTTCATCACATGTCTGTTTACTACATTACCCACAGTGCCTCATTCCTCTCTTTTCTTTTCCTGCTGTTGTGATTGTCACCTCCTCTCTGGCACACACACACACACACACACACACACACACACACACACACACACACACACACACACACACACACACACCACTGTCACTATAAGACATCTCCAGGTTACACTGTGCACTGAAGGCAGCTGTGAACAAACAAACTAGCATATTCAAACACACACGCGCACACACACACACACACACACACACACACAAACATACACGAGAAAACTCCCAGGCCTGGCTGTGCGCAGGTTTGATCCCTCTCACCGTGTCTGAGACGCATGTTAATCAGCGATGGAGGCTGCCAGCTCAGCGGTACATGTCTCCATCTTTCTTCCCCGTGTCTCCATCTCTCAGCTTCTATCTGCACCTATTCCTGCCAATCTGTCTTTGCTCAAGTCAAAACTCCACCTCATTGTATTTATCTCACATTCCTCCCCTCCTCCTCTTCCCGCCCGTCTAGCTCCAGCTCCCATCCCATCACAACAAATCACGTCTTTCCTTTTTGCTCCTGCATTTTAATGGATTCCAACCCCCAGTTAGGCTGATGGAGTTTATAAGACACTAAAGACTGGATGGTTTATTTAGGAGCACTCAATGAGATAAGGATCTGCTATCCCAGCAGATGGATATTCCACCAACCTTTTCAGCATGCACGAGCAAGCGCCTTATTAGACGGCAGACAAGCCTGCGTTTGGCTGCTGGAGGGAAGCTGTAGGAGTAATGAGTGTACTGATTCTTGAGTGAATCTGAGAGATCTCGGTTGTGTTTCACTTGGAAATTCTGCCTCTGTGAGTCTAACTGTTTCTCTCCTGTTTCCTGATTGGAAAAGTTTAGACATCAACAGGTTTGAGGTGAAAAGACCAGGCTCATGTGATCATAAATACAGTTCAGATTACGGCAGGAGAAGAGATACATAATATTGAGGAAAGTTTTAAATATTCCTTATTTTTCTTGGCATTTTATATCCAAGGAGTCAAACTTTCTTCTAATATTTTAAACTGGTCTCAATAAAAAGTTCCTCAGATATTCTGAGGGTATTTCAAATTGTTTCAGTGGACTTTGGAGGCTTGGCCACTTAGCCTTTGTCCAATATTTGGACCTAATAAAACGATGCAGCTCATGCTTGAAGAAAAACAGAGAGACATTGAGACGTGGAGGACCAAAATAACACACTTTATCTGAAAGTCACGTCTTCAAGGCTGATCTTCTGTGGCAGGTCAAGTCATCAGCTAATGAAGCTGTTGAGAATCACCTTTGGTGACAAAATACCTTTAGAAGAGTCAACCTTCATGTTTGTTTTTATATAAAATTGAACTGAAGAAATTGGATGAAATTGAAGAAATGGTGTATTGGCAGCAGGCTGCTGGTAAAAAAAATGTTTTTCTTTGCAACTGGTTTATCTCCTATTTTAGGAGTATTTTTTAAGTGGGGGTAGGTCTGAGTTTCTTGGACCTTTAAAAGTGATCAGATGCTGGCAAGGACGTAATTTTCACTTTAGAAGTGGGGGGGACACGGGGGCATCTTTACAATATGTTCTAATGGGAAACAGGCTTCAACACAAACGGTTGCTTTCCGCTTGGTCCTAGAGCTCAACCAGTGTCAATTTAATATAGCGTAATATTGTTTTTGGATGGTAAAAAGTGCAGGGGTCAAAACTTGACTTTGGAAAAAGTGGGGGGGACATGTCCCCCCTGTCCCCCCAAAAAATTACGTCCATGGATGCTGGTCTGTAAATGAGTAAAACTGCAGCCAAAGTCCAGAAACATCTCTGACTGATCTTCAGAAAATCTGAAGATCTGTTGGTCAAGACCGCTTTAAAGGACTACATGAGATAGAGGCCCTGTGGAAGCAAAATATAAAGAAATGAGGAGTACTTCAAGACTTTTCCATAAGACTGTATATCCATTTTGTCAGGGTGTTTTTCTCCCCTTGCATTGTGGTGTGACACACTTTCACTCTGGTGAACGAGCAGCATTTTCCTGCCCTCCTTCCTTTTCTCATCTTCTGCTCACCCTCCATTCCTCTCCATCTCCTCTCCTCTGAGGGTTTTGAGATCTTTTTGTGGCTGGTCTCAACTGGATTCGGTTGTGGTGGCTGGATCGAGGTCGGCGACTGTGGGATGCCGGATAACTTTCACGAGACGAGTTTCAAAGAGCAGGCTTTTAGAGCTGTGGGGCAAAGAGGACGAAGAAGGAAAGACGGGAGGAGGCTGTTTGAGGATAGACGCTGCTTACGAGTTTACAGAGAAGGTCCCCGTGAGGAGATTTCAACCCAAGCACAGAGCTTAAGTCACGCAGCTCGGGAAGTGAATAAAGGTGGTCGTCGTGGAGCAGACACTGGTGAGAACAATGGTGGGACAAATGACAGGGAAGTGCAGCAAAGAGGGGAAAGAGGGTGAATTAGAAAAGAAAAACAACATGCATCTCAGTGCTTTTTGTTTGCAGAGAAGGGGATGGCTATTAGGAAGCAAGTGAACACAGAAGAGGCCCCCGAGCTTTATTAAACAAAGGTGTGGAGACGCAAATTAAAAGAGACGCGGCTTCCTTGACCTGAATGACTCAGACGGACGGTCAATGAAGATGTCTCATGGCTGACAGCCTCTTTTCTCTAATTCACCCCAAATTACTCGGCCTCCATTCATGGTGTTGCACTTAGAAATAAACACACTCACGTGGCACACTTCACAGAAAACCTCTCAACGGGGTTGTCTCTGCTCAGTCACCCTCTAGCATCCCCCCCCCCCCCCCCAACCCATCATGGGCTACAGTCACAGGAACGTTCTATGGCGTAATCCACTACCTGGCTGGTAACGGAGTGGATGAAGTCAATAAAAAACATTTCCTTTGCGAGTCAATGGCCTTCATTTTGCTTGTCAAGTTAATTCAATAAAATCAGAGATGAATAAACAAGCCGGCCTCTGGTGCGCCCGCACTAATCTGACACAGGACATTTCCAACTAAAAGCATTTAAACAAGTGTGCAGGACACTTGCAGTATTGACTGTGAGGGCCGGAGCACCCAGAACAGGCTGAGGGATACGTGAGGTCGAGGAGCTCCGCGCTGCAGCAGTTCTCACTGTGTTACCTGTCAGGAAGTCAGTGGAGAGGAATGGAGAAACTCAAGTGGGCTTTTTAAATCCCTTATAAGAGAAACAAGAATCCAACACACAGCTCCATCGGCGCGCTCACTCCTCTCCACGTTAAATAACGCACCACTCTGGTAAACAGACTGCTTCTGCTCCTGCAGACATGACTGTGTTCTCTGAATAACAGGCTAAGTGGCTTGTTCATTGATTGGTGTTACTCTGGGCTTTTGAGCAACGGGGTATAATGCTGCAGAGCCAGAGAGACAAGAGACTAACCCCCTGCTGCAGCTGTTGACAGAGGCTGCCATTTAAAAACACACATAGAGGGCAAACAGCAGAGAGGCATCGAAGCAAGCTGCGCAGATCGGCTTCACACAATTTTCCCTCCTCAAGCAATCTTGCAAGAATATCCAAACAACGGCACAAAAATCAAAAGAGTCTGATGTTCCCTTTCAGAACCAACTTCACTTTTTTTCCAAAGTTATCATTTGATAAATATAAGCATCGTCAAAAATATAACACTAACATTAAATACAAGACACACTGTAGATTAGTACTGCTACAACCAGTAAGTTCACCTCCTATATGTCCACAATTGTTGAATGATGTGAGGAAAAATATTTAAGCCTCCACTGATCCAAAGTAAGCCAGTTAAAGTCAGACATGACTCAACGTGAGAATGTTGGATAAAAAGTCTTTCAAAGGTGTGGTTCCTTATTTAATCAATGCATTTGCTGCGATCTCTGGTGGGAAGAAAAGCCTTTTCGGGTGGAAAAAAAATCAGAAGTGCTTGATTCAGGAAGTAAAATTAAGCTGGAAGAGAAAGCAGCTTCAGACGGCAGGATTTAGAGTCTTACTTCCTGGTATTTGGATATCTCGCCTCAGATTGACTTACAGCAACGCAAATCTACTGGTATGGAAATTTTATATTTCATTACATTAGTCCTATTAACAGATCTATTAACTGAATGTCCTGAAAGCACACACACACACACACACACACACACACACACACACACACACACACACACACACACACACACACACACACACACACACACTCACTCTCTCTCACACATGATCCACTCCCATTCCTTTCTTATCTCTTTGTATAAATAAACTCTGTGACCAGACGTTTGGGGCATTTGCCCTGCGCACTTGCCACAAATCATGATTTGGTTGTATGTCAGCCTTATTGCTTCTTGTCCCTCTCTCTGGCTGCAGGAAATGGGTTTATTGTTAAACATATTGATAAAATCCCTAACATCTACCAATGACTCCATTTACTTTTAAACATGGATGTTTTATCTCCACAAACACAAACCTGGAGGAGTTCTGCTGTGTGGTGGAGTTGCTAATGCTAACAGTTAGCTTCTACTAGCCCTGCTGTTTCCTGGATGCTAAACCAACAACAGTCTTCACCGTCATTATAAACAAAGAATCATCAAAACATGTTTTTTTCAGTGTTCCACACCTTGAAAGGAATGTTTCTGCAACATCACCCATAAAGGCTTGGGAGTTCAAAATGTCTACGCTTTAGCGATTTTTTGAAAATACCAAGTTACAGATTCCTTATTGGCTGCCATCTGTTGCCTAGTTATGCACACCTCAACAAAAATAAAACATTACTGTAAAACCAGGATGGACTTTAAAGGAAAAAAATACAGAAAATTAGAAGTAACGCCTTTTTTAGTTCAAAGCGCAGCCTGAAAACGAAAGTCTGTCCCATAGAGCAGAAAGCATTGAGTGCGAACACCATAAAGATTTTGGCACACGTGAGAGCATGTGCGGCATTGTCAGTTCACATGGCAATTAGGAGTGAAGCAATGGTCGGAGCCTGCATTGATCCAACAACAACAACCTGCCTGTTATTGACGGACCTCAGGGGCTCCACTGATGCACATATGCCCAGAGGCCACTTTGCTTGGCTCCAGCCCCCCACCCCCACCCCCACCCCCACCCCCGCCCCCCCCCAGCTCAGTGTGAGAAACAACACAATTCAATATTGCCTCACCAGTGTCAGGCTCTGCGTTCCCATCAACAAAGAGATCCAGTCTCAAAGCCTGCAGACTCTTATTATTCAATTCTTCTACTGGCATAATACTTTGATAAATATATTTCTGCGCCTCTGGAACTCAGGGATGTTTTCCTGTTGCTTGAGATTTTTTCAGTTTGCTTTTGGATGTAATGTCTTGGATTTAATATGATGGGCAAATAACACTTGTAATCCAAACACAATTAAATATTAAACGGGTGCCAAATCCGGATCGACAAATAAGGAGTAGATTTACCATCTTGCATTTCTATTTATCTGGTCTGGTAGGGCAGGTTTACGTGATTATATTTGCTGCAAAACATTCACTGTTAAATCAAAACCGATTGCTTAAATAAAGAATGCATCAAGAAATGCTGCACATTACTGGTTTGAGTACTTGCTGGTGGTTTTGCAAAGATTTTGCAAGATGATGCAAAACCAGTACATACAGAAAATCATTTTTTAGCAGAGACAAACAAGTTTGTTCTCGCTTGCAAAGACAAAAAAACTACAAATTGAAAGAAATTTTAAACAAATAATCTGATAATATTGAAAATATTCTCTTTCTGCTTTGATCTTTACTTTGTTGGTGTATGAGGTAACAGATGAGTCCATAAACACGATTTGATCAGGCTTTGGGAATGCCGGAGACTAAAACTTTTTAAGCTAACTGACGTGGAATTGATCACAAATTCTCCCCAGAGCACGAACCCAACATGCTTAGAGGATATTTTTAAATAGAACTTTTAAAACTAACTTCTTTTCATACATCTGCAGGATGAATTTACAGAAACATTATGGTGACAATGTTGGCTTTTTCCTCCGTTAACATTATGTTAAATGTCAGTTTTTCCACAAAATAAACCATCTTCTGTAGATGTAATCAGGGCAGGATCACCATCTTATTGTTTGACTATTTACATTTTCTAGATTAAAATAAAAATGTCTGCCATACCCTCTCAAGATTCCTGCATACAAATCTGCTGCTACTGAAACTTTATTCATGCTTTTAGGTCTAAGTGGTTTTAAAGCCCACAAAACCGTAAAAAACCTGATTTGTTTTAACCATCTGTTTCTATTCCTCCAGTCAGGTCCGTCTCTAATTATGTTCTGTGATTGGATTTCAAAAGTTCTGAATCTCACACATTTTCAAATAGCTGCATCCTTTTGATTAAAACAACTTTCTTAATTTCTTCTCTTTGCAGACGTATTAAAAAATGAAGGACACTTTGTGTTTATGTTTTGAAGATCCTGATGTACTTTCACTGGCTGTCAAAAAACTCTCATTGATGTTTTTTAAATAATTTTGCTTCCACCTGGCAACTTTTCAGGTTAGTGCACACACTTTGTGTTCCTCCCTAGGGGTGAATCTATTACAAACAAAAATGTTGCTATACTTTATCACCGGTTACAAATTTGGAAACAAAATGTGTAAATGCAAAAAGATTATTTTTCTTTCATTGGTGCTCAGAACAAATGTTCAAACAAATTAGAGAAAATTATGCAAGGAAGCATGAGATCTTACTGGAAATAACTATGAAAAGTGAAAACGATGTAAGGACGATTGAAAAGACATTTAGATAAACTTCTGTTCGTTTTCTGTTCTTATTTTATACATAAAGTAGCAAAGTTTTTACCATGATTTTGCTTTGCATGTCAGTCTAGCAACAATCCAATGGAACCTCCGCAGCCCCAGTCAATAATGTGGCTGGCCAATCACAGCGCGTTGACGTATTCTTCTTTCCTGTTTTTACAACACATTCTCATACCCTAAGCGTCGGAAATAAATGCTTGGTCAGCCACCCTCCACGTCAGACCCCAGACGCCAAAAGTGCCCTTTTTCGTTACTTATGTGCGAAAAGGGGGTTTTTCCCTTTTGTAACCGCAGATCCCAATGCAGCGTAAAACTGACGTGATTAGATATCCGCTGATGCGGCACCGAACCAGCTCATTTAACCGCACCTAAACCTTAACGTTTCACTATTTATAACCTTCCCCTCTCCCTCATCCTAACCTTAACCCTCTTGCTACCTAAAACATTACTCTCATTGTGATCAAGCATTTGTTTCCCATGCATTCTGTCTGTGAATTTTCGTATTTGCCGCCCAAGGGGAACGTTAGAACATACCATCTGGCGAGGGGGAGGTTACAAATACCCTCTACTTTTAACCTCCACCGTGGTAGTTGAAACCTCTCCCTCGCGTTGCCTCGGTCCAAACTCGACCAATGACGAGGCGGCTCCCTCCGTTCACTTCATAGAGCCGGCTTTTAGAGCGATCGACACATCACTAACGTGTTCGCTAGCAAGATGGTTAAGGTTAGGGTAGGGGTGAGGGGAAGGTTAAATAAGAGGATAAGGTTAAGGTGAGGTACAATGAGCTTGTTTGGTGCCCTGGCTGCGGACATCCCATCGCCTCAGTGTAACGCTGCATTGGGATCTGCAGTCAAATAAGGGAAAAAACCCTTTTCGCACATAAGTAACGAAAAAGGGCACTTTTGGCGTCAGGGGTCTGACGTGGAGGGTGGCTGACCAAGCGTTTGTTTTTGACGCGCTGGGAATGAGAACGTGTTGGTTTTACCACAATCTGTGGTCTGATAGGCCAATCACAGCACTCTGTTGAAGGGCGGGATGTTACTGAAAAATCAAAGCTAATTTGAAACAGCTTTAGCATCAACTTTGGACTATTTAGACTCAGACTTTTCTTTGACTCAAGAGCAGATAGAGGTACATAAGTCCTTTATTTAGATTACTCTGACGAAGACACAAGCAGGTGTCGAAACATTTGTCTTTTGTTGTGCTTGCACCTATTGCAATTTTGTCACTTTGAGTGCTCCAACCTTCTTTTTGCTTTTTTCACATCGTTGTTCTTTGCTGTATAGAACCAACTGGTGACTGGATTTTGCACAGAGGATCTCAGAAGTGAGCATGCAGAGACAGTTTGAAAAATAACCGTAGATCCCGCTCCAAGACTGAGTGCTGCCAATGTGCCGTGTATATTCACATATATAAGATGGCTTGCAAGGTCATGCCTCATTAAATCACTGCTTACTAACCTGGGGTTCACAACACCCTAAAGCTGCCACTAGAAATCGCAGAGAGTCTTGATAAATTTATCTGTGCTAAGGTTGTGTGGTTACTGAGATTATAATAATTACATTAAAAAAAATCCCCAAAACATGCAAAACAAGAATAAGTACAAAAATAAACAACTGCTATTTACTGTGGCAAAACAAAGTTTGTATTTCATCACTTTTAATGTGTGTAGGTAGGAGTTGGAGTTTGGGAGGGGCTGGCTTGTTTTGGACACAGACAAGAGGATCGTCCTGGAAAAAAAGTTTGGGAATCACTGGTTTAAGGCACAGCTGTATGTTGTGACCCAAACAAAGGAGATGTAATGAAGATACAAAGATGCATTGTTTACTCAAGTCCTACAAGCACACTCTGCTCGTGTGCGGCCAACATGGTCAGTGCAGGCTTGAGCAGCTGAAAATGTGTTGGGAAACCAAACAAATAAAGGAAAAGAAGTGGTGTCTGTTTCATAAAGGGCCAAAAATGAAAGGAGACGCGGAGTGAGAAAAGACAAAGGAGAGAAGTAATCACAGCATAAGAGGGCATAAATGAATTCTAGAGTAAGGGCGAGATGACAAAAGGAGATATAGATGTAAGTAGAGGGTTGGACTGGAACAGCTGGAGACAAACGGGTAGATAGAGGAAAAGCAGTCTGTTGTAATGGTGTGCTCTCTTAGTGAAACAGGCTCACCCATCACAAGATAAGGACAGCCATCAAAACATGACTTCCATTTCTGATCACCCCAACAGGCAGCTGAATAACATCTCACAACTTTTTTTATAGAAATATTTCATAATGAGCTGCTATTATATAAAAAGGGATCAGACTGAATTAGTGCACAGTCGAGTCAAACTACTGGAGCTCTTCTTGCCCCGCCCACCTCCGGCCACAGCAGAGGGCGAACCGTTTTGTCACAGCCTCGGCGAGCTTCTGAGATGGCGGCTCGGTGCTAATCAGAGTGAGTCATGCTGTGGGAAGTCTGTCATTGAGATAAAAAGAGTGAAGGCAGGAAGGAACAAATGCACACGGAAAGCAACAGTAGAGTTTTAAATAAGCAAACATTCAGCCGCGTGGTTGTTCATTAACCTCGACATCCACCTCATGCTGCTGCCTAACTCCATCCTTTCCTGTGTAATTCCTCCTCTTGATGTCTAGCTCCCAGTTTCTAACGACTCACGGCATGCGTCAATGCCAACAGGCTCTATGGCAACAGCACCCTCACTCCTGCAGAGTTTGTGTGAATATGAAAATGAAAATGCATGTTTGCATGTCTAAACACTCTTTACAGTATATGTGTGACTGAACATCAGTTTATTTTTGGCCTGAAAATGGACGATGTTATTTTGCATAATCGTTTGAGTATCCTTTAGAAAACTCTGAACTTGGTTCTTGATTTTTGAGGTAAAGCCTACCCAAACACAATAATCCCTAGCAACCATTCTCAGATAACAAATGAACATTGGGCCCTTCATTCTGGCCATGTGACATCATGGTGATTTTGGAAATACAGACCAAGTTCTACATGAACCCTTAAAAGCACAAAAATAATCACACATGATCCACGCAAGGAATGTAGGGCCTCAGAACATGACTGAGAACAAATGACACGGTACCATGAGGACAGGTTATATTAACAATAATATTTTTTTAAGTGAACATGGTCCTGACAGTACCAGAATAATAGTTTCTAACAGGGATGTGTATTTTTGAAATTCTGGCGATACGATACATATCATGATACAGGGGAGACGATACGATATATCACGATATATTGCGATACATTCAGTCAGACGTTACAAGCAATTTTTTTTACTGAATTTATTGTAAGAATGTTCAATAAACAGTCCAAACTGATACGTAACATGTTTAACATGAGGTATCTGAACCATGATGGGAGGGTTTTACATTTCAATGGTGGAAACAAAACCCGTTGCACACTGCTGCCAACTAGCGGGTGGCGATTGAATTGCACAAAATGAAAAGAAAATACACAAAGGTTTTCATGTAAATTCTTTCAAGAATTAGATACATGGCTTTTGAATACCGATGTAATAATCGCAGGAAAAAATATCACGATATATTGCCATATCGATATTTTCTTACATCCCTAGTTTCTAACATCAGAAACATCCAGCCCCTAACATTTAAAACATAGGACCTTCAGAATGTTTAACAGTGACTATCTAGGACCCTGATCAACTTCCTAACACCCCTACCATGATGCACTTTCTCCACAATGACGGCATCATAGCAAATTAAGAACCTCAATTTTATCACTTACTAAATAAGTTCTTATCTGCAACATTCTGCACCTCCGAGAGATCCTGCTGAGCCACACTCCTGACCTTAAGATCATGCAACACCAGTTTAAATCTCTGTAACCAAGCCACGCTTCCATGCACGTGGCCCGTGCTACTCCACATTCCCCCAAACTCCACCTATAGACCCCACTACCCTGCTACCATGATAATGAACATTTCTGAGCATGCTCCAACCCATCTTGTACCAATTAGGCTTCACGCGTATTGAAGAGCCCGCTACGCTCTTAATTTGCCCCAGACGACCCCACCTAAGCCTTACAAACACCATCCACCTTCTGGTTGAGTTTTTGTTGTTTATGCACAGTGAAAGTGGTGTAAGCACCCCTCCAGCTCTCACTGGTCACTGTTAGCATGAAGTCTGTGAATGTTAAATATCTGACATCTTGACCATCTTTGAAACGGTTTTTCTTCCAGTTTCTTTTATTCTTAAGGGTTCATCACAACAGTGATGTCTACAGAGATTGAAACATAAAGATGAAAACTCCAGCTGAACTCTTGCGTATTCGGCTTTAGTCGGTTGTTTTTCCAGCTACAAAGAAATGTCTGGCCTGAGCTGATGTCGGCCTCGGGCCATGCTGCTCTATGAATGCTTCTAGTAATAACAGTATTACAACTGGTAAAAAAAAAGTAAACTTCTCTAGAAAATATTTCAAAGCCCTCATCAAAACTTAAAACTTATCACAAACAATGTGAATGATGAGAGTGGGAGAATCCTGGATGTTATGTGTTAAGGCAGCCAAGTTCAGAACAAAGGCTGTGCCTCTACGGAGACTGGCATGAAATCAGTAAACCAAAACGAAGCACTCGGATTTAAACTCATTTCCCAGCAGCTTGAGTGTCTTGTTGAACTCAGCTTTGGGTTTCGACTGTCTGCTTCCGGCTAATTTGTTGCACTTGGAGCTTCAGAACGCATAATGATATGTGTTTATGCGTTAAGAAAATGCTGCATTTAGATTTAGCTTCCAGTGGCGTTGCCATGATGCTGCTTCTAACTGTGCAGGCGAACAGATGTTGGGATGCATTTCCTATTAGCTGGTCTTAATGTAGGTAGGCAGAGACCTTGTTATTACGAAAGCACCAGATGCAGTTTATACAGCAATGAAAGACAGAGGGGAGAATGAATCAAGATAATGAGACAGATTGAGCATGTGAGGAGGGTGCAGATTTTCTATTTAAACATTACATTTCTTTGGTCTTAATAGCGATCGAAGCTTTAAATCTGATGCAAGTGACACTGATGTGTGGGCAGGGAGAGCACAATGGTGGAGAGCTAAATAAAATATTATTAGGCTTAATGGCTCTACAGGCAGCTCTCCTGCTGAATAGAAAACCGTCACATATTCATTGGGAGGCGAGACGGGGAGTGATGTCACGATGCACGAGGCGCAGTCGAAACAAAGATTCAGTCAGTGTCGCGCTCTAACGCGTTCATTGAACGATTGTTCGTGAATTCATCAGTTTATTGCGTGAACGTGAACTGAACTCGTTCGTGTTTTGCCTGACGAGCGCAAAAGTGAGTGCGTTTGTCCTGGCGTGCGTGAACAGGTTTATGAACGCGTTCTTTCGCCATTCTAGCTCCAGATCTCCATGGAGCTTTTCCGGAGCTAAAGCCTGGCGAAAACATCCTGTTAACCATGGAGTTCATAAAAAAACTAGAACCCGCAAATGTGGCCAAACATACGCAGTAGCGGTTGGTGCGGCTTCTACTCTTCTATGTTTATGCTGTGTGGAGATGTCAAAGTTCATTAAAATAAATTAAAAGGGGCTTGCTTAGCTGAAAGGTTTTACTTTTTTTTTATGTTTTGCACTTTTAATATTGCACTTTGAGTTTGCTACCTCAGCCTGCTTCCTAAGATTGTTTAATAATGTTCCATTAAAATAACGTTTTCCTCATGTTATTGAGAATATACTGTAGGGTGAAAACTGCCGCTGGGTATGAGTGTGGACTGAACGGGTGCAAACTATTGGAAAATTATTTCATAAGATACACACATATACATATATGTGTGTATATACACATATACATGTATATATGTATGTATATACACACATTTATACATATATGTGTGTATATACATACATATACATATATATATGTGTGTATATACACATATATATCTGTGTGTGTGTGTGTGTGTGTGTGTGTGTGTGTGTGTGTGTGTGTGTGTGTGTGTGTGTGTGTGTGTGTGTGTGTGTGTGTGAGAGAGAGAGAGAGAGAGAGAGAGAGAGAGAGAGAGAAAAGAACTATGAACTAGCTCGTTTTTGAAACAGCGAACTTAGTTTAAAAATATTTTAAATGATGAACTAAGAAACCAACGTGTTTGTTTTAAAATATATGAACTGAACTTTGAACTTTCCCAACAGTGGGTTCAGGTGTACAAAAATAAACAATAGTAAAATAATATAATAAATAAGAGGCATGTGGGCTTCATTTGAGCAGAAACCTGCCTTTGTTGGATGAATCAAAGAAACGGACTGAGGGAATTCATCAAAGAGACAAAAAGGAATAGGTGTGACTTTTTTTTTACTTTCACTGATCTTTTAGATCAGAAAAAGTGAAGCGACTTTAAAGGGATACTTAGCAAATTTGTCATACTTCTAAATCATTTTTCTTGAACCAGTATGTGCTAAAATGACCATTTAAAGGGTTAATGAAGGGCCAACAAGCCCTTACTGCCCCATGTGGCCAGAATATTCCACTTGCAACTTCAGACTAGCTGCCGTTCTGTTGGGACTTAGAAAAGATTTAGCTGACATAACTGAAGCTGCAGTCTGTTTCCAGCATGTTTTAGATCATGAACACAGCTGATTTGTTTAATTCAGCGATGAACCACTCCTGTAGACACTAAGGAAGGCTGGGGGACATTTCAGCTGTTAGGTCTTAAAAAACACAAACACACAGCGACGTGATAGGTTTTGGTTTCGGTTAAAAAACAGACACTAGGGGTGCTAAAAGTAAGCTAAAACTGTTCAGTTCTCCATTAAAGCCAAAACGATTCTGCTGCTGGATTTCAGATCATTTTGACACTTCTTAAATTGTCGACGTTTCAAAAGAGATTGAGCTGAAAATTTGTATTTCCTCTCAAGCTTCGCCTGCAACAGACGAAGTGTGGAAGATGAGTGTGCAACAGTGTGTATGGATTTGTGATTAGCATTGCCCACTGGCTTTTAAGCCAATAATTGGAGAGAAATCAGATGACAGCAGCTTCTGTTAACGTTGTAAAAGTGTAATCAGACATGGCGTCAGCTAGCAGCACCCCCGCACACTTGGCCTGAACTACAAGGCTTCTGAAGACGGGAACATGTGGAGGGCCGCCTGAGAGTTCCATATGCTCATAGTGTGTGTGTGTGTGTGTGTGTGTGTGTGTGCGTGCGTGCGTGCGTGCGTGCGTGTGCGTGCGTGTGTGTGTGTGTGTGTGTGTGTGTGTGTGTGTGTGTGTGTGTGCGTGCGTGCATGTGTGTGTGTCAATTATCTCTGTGTTGTAGGGTTGTCCTGAGGGCCTGAATGGTCTGAAACAACAGGATTCAAGCCTCTGAGCTCGTCCTGCTGCTCGTCGGCTGTCAAAACTGTTTCGTTTTACTTCTTTTCTTTGGTAATAATAGTGAAATAAAACCCTTTAAAGGAGAGATAGAGCTTTAAATTAGACCCAGGACCCTGCTGACAGGTCAGATGTGTTAAACAACCGAATCCAACAGGAAAAGGTCTGAACAAACAGTGAGGGAAACAAATTATTAAAATATGGAAACACATTAAAAGTATCATTTTAAAGGGTGTTGACTACATTAAAAACCTAAATTTTCCATACATTTGTTAAAAAGCAAAACACTCCGATAAAGTTTTATTATTATTTAATAGAGTGTTTATTATCAAAATGACCTAAAACTTTAATCCAAGCTTTAGTAAAATTTGTTAAATTACTGACAAGCTTTAAATGAAGGAAAAAACACTTGTTTGTGTTTAATGATGCTTGCGTTATTGGTAAATGGCCTATATTTGATGTAGCACCCTCTAGGGTTCTACAACCCCCCAAAGTGCTGTACAACACAACCAGTCATTCGCCCTGTAGCCTTGCATCAATGATCAGTTAGTACTAAGAGGCCCAAAGTGTGCCAAGAAATTGTCCCCCACACCATCACACCACCACCACCTGAACCGTTGATACATGGCAGGATGGATCTACGCTTTCATGTTGCTGAAATCGCATTCTGACCCGACCAGCTGACTGTTGCAGCAGAAATCGAGACTCGTCAGGCCAGGAAACATTTTTCCAACCTTCTATTGTCCAGCTTTGGTGAGCCTGAGTGAATTGTAGCCTCAGGTTCCTGTTCTTAGCTGACAGGAGAGGCTCCTGGTGTGGTCTTCAGCTGCTGTAGTCCATCTGCCTCAAGGTTCAACGTGTTGTGCGTTCAGAGATGCTCTTCTGCATACCGAGGTTGTAAGGAGTGGTTGTTTGAGTTACAGTTGCTTTCTATCAGCTCAAACCAGTCTGGTCATTCTCCTCTGACCTCCAGCATCAACAAGGTATTTTCGCCCACAGAACTGTCGCTCACTGGAGGTTTTCCTTTTACAGACCGTTCTCTGTAAACCCTAGAGATGGTTGTGCAATTCTGAAATACTCAGACCAGCCCATCAGGCACCAACAACCATGCCACTTTCAAAGTCACTTATAGCAACATTTTTCCCCATTCTGAAGTTCGGTTTGAGCTGCAGTGGATCGTCTTGACAATTTCAACATGCCTAAATGCATTGAGTTGCCAGCAGGTGATTGGTTGATCAGTAATTTGCATTAAGGAGCAGATGGACAGGGGTACCCAATAAAGTGGCCAGTGAGTGCATATAAAATAACAGACGTACAAACTCTAGACTCAAGGTGAAAGAAACGTCTTTGTCTATTTCTATTTTTTTTTTTTTTTTTTTTGTTCAGGTTGCAAAACTACAGACCCAGACTGGACTTTTAGTTTGAACTTATTTAATTTTTATTTCCCAAATTAAATTACTCATGTTTCCAAAATAAATGCCTGGCAAAACAAAAAAGAACTAATGTTAGGTAATAAAACTAAAAATAGTATTAAAGTTACACGTTTCATATTAACCCAGACTTAATGTTCAGTAAAAAAAAGTTTCTTTTAAAGGCATTTCTACTTTTTCTTTACTTTTTTTAAAATGTCTGATAAATTAGGCTAAATTTTATCACTTGTTTCCAGCATTCAGATTCTGTTTCTTTGAGTTTTACTGTAAGGGACAGAGGACAAAAGACAGAAGACAGCCTAGCAAAAGGGCTTGGGGCTGACACCATCACAAGAGCTGACACTTTGGTCTCGGTCTAAACGTTGGCCCGTGTGGGCAGAGCAACGATTGATGCACACTGATCGAATGGCTTTCCCACCATGCTGCTATCTCATGTGCACTGTTTACACACACACACACACACACACACACACACACACACGGCACATTCCTAATCCACTTTCTCACATCTGAGTGATTTATTATGAACCAAAACATCGAGCCATTGTGCATTAGTGGGACATCTCGTCCGTCTGTTTTTCTGTGCATCCTTCCCTTTCTCCTCATCCTTGCATTTTGTTCATCTGCTCTGCTCTAACAGGTCTCTATTGATCACCACATTTCCTCTTTATCTTTAATCAAAAGGCTGGGATTCTCTGTTGTTTAATTGATGAGTCTCAGTGAGAAGCTCACTCAGTGGCTCCCGCAGAACCAGCTCACATTCATAATTAATAAACCGCTGCTAATTATCCAAGCCCTGCTCCACAACATGCACGGCCTATTTACGAAGGGATGGGAGAAACAACAGGGGAGGGATGTGAGGACAGAAAAAAAAGGCTGGAATAAGAAGAGGAGATGTATTTAGTGGAAAAAAGAAGCAGTTGGACAAAGTTTCTGGATGAGAGGGAAAAGGAGGATGAGTGCTGTCACCTGTGGCTGCCTCCCATAATCCATCTGTCTCCATTTCATCATTTTTCCTCATCTTCATCTCATCGCACACTTCCTCTCCCACTTTTATCTTCTGAGCAAAAAGGGCTTCAACTTTTATGGGCTCAGGGAAAACAGAATGATGATGGGGAAAGAAAATGTCATTGATATGAGTAAGAATAATGCATAACACAGATATATATTTATTTATCCCTATCTCTACCCTAATTTCCTCTCTTTACTGCTCACATGAAACAGAAACATGAAATTTGGGGTTCTTAAGTGAGTGAACGTCCAGCACACGGATGGGGATTGGAGCTCAGACGGATGGAGCGGCTGTCTCTAATAACGGTCCATCTGGAAGTGAAGTGACCTGTCTGTCTACCTACCACAACCTAATGCTGGTTGATGAATGGGTGGTGTTGTGCTGCTGGCTGGGGATGAGGGGAAACTGTGACTGCGCATCATAGCAGATACAGTTTTCCATTTGAGGGGGGTCTTAAACCTAAAAGCCCATTATATTTAATGGGTCTGGCAGCTTTACAGGGACCAAACTGCTGGAGCTAATGAACCTAAGTTATCTTTTAAAGGTCACATTTTTATCTAAAGGTTGAGGTTAGCGAGGTCCGATCCCAAAAATTCAAAGAACTGGAGCCGACGTCTTGTGAGCTCATGGGCTTCTCGTTGTCAACATAACAAGTGAGTACCGTCTCTGACGTGGACTTTTGATAGAACTTTGTTTCTTTTTTGTGGCTCTAGTCAGACCTACACCCAGGTTAGTAGAAAAAACCTTTTCCTCCATTGTCTCCCTTCTCTGAAGGGAATTCACGCCAACAGAGGGCTGGGCGATAAATCGAAAATGTATCTGACTCTAACCAATATAATTTATCACATGATAACAAGTTTGATTTAAAAAAGGAAAAGATGTGTGGCGGTTGGACGAAATCCATGTTTCTTTAAGAAATTGTGCCACCTTGAGTCACATGACATCGTGACTCAACGTAATACACGTGACAGCCCTATCTAGTGGGCAATTTTTGGTTTTGAGCATACATGTAGTTATTGTTCATTTATCGTTATTGATGTGAAGTCCTCAATATATTGTGATATTGATTTTAGGCCATACCACCCAGCCCTACACCAGCAGATGCAGAACTCACCCAGGCAGTCCAGGAACGATTCACCCTCTTTCCTTCAGGCAAATGATCAGGCAGCCTCAAAACCTCCATTTTGTTCCCTACAGTATTTAGATGTTCATTAATTACTGTATTTGATTATATTTACTCATTCATGCTTGCGGGTGTGATTTACAACTTCTGGATAACTTCACTTTTTATTTTTAATTACTTGATATGCAGCATATGGAGGTGTGGTTGTTTTCCTTATGGTCGTGTGTGGTTTCCATGCAACACTGCTGCTGCATGCCTGTTATAACCTTTATTATGAATCATGGCATCATTTAACTCTGCAATAGTTCAGCGAGCGGACGAAGGAGACATAAATGTGTGCGAGGGTTTGTGGTGTACTTCATTGACAGAAATCCAGTACATACGCAGTCAATTAATGGGACATTTTCCAAGATTCATGTGTGGGAGTCTTCGACAGTCTCAGAGTCTTAAGTGTTTGCAACGTAAAGTTTTCAAATCAGTGCCATAAATGGGAACAGATATGCGTCGTTACACGGACAGGCTGAGTAAACTCCACTCTCTTGATTGGTCTCTCATGTCTGTTAAACCAACAAATGCATCCATTTAAAGCAAGTCCACCAGTGCACTTCGGCTGCCCACAAACAAATTATTGGATTTAATGAGTTTCCGTTAAAAACTCAGCTTAACTCACTTCAGAATGATTTTAACAGGGAAAAACTATATTATTGAATTTACCGGTGAGATGCTTTGAGGATTAGCACACTGCTGTCAGTGCCAACCTTGCTGCGTTTACAGGTCCTGCGTCATTTACTCTGAGCTTTACACTTTAAGAAACCATATGGCAGCTTGTCTTTTTGGCTTTACCTCTATTCCAGTTCTCCACATTTCTTTAAAGTGGGTATAAACTCGTTATTTCAAAAAATGAGCCGTGGTCTCTTGTGTGAATGCCTTGTAAGTCCTCCGTGGGGGGGGGGGGGTCCCTCTGGTACTCCTGTTTCAGGAAGTAGAAGTTAGCTGGAGGAGTGGAGGGCAGAAAACGTCGGCATTTGGAGGCTTACTCTTTAATATTCATTATATTCATACATCTTACCTCTGACTGGTTAACTCATTAACTGCAGGCCGTTTCCTGGTCAGAAAAGCCTCCTGCTGCCAGCGTTTTTTAGTGTTTTTACTGTTTTTTTGAAGAGTCACAGAATGCTGTGCTCTATGTTGATGTCAACACCAAAACAACCAAAACAAAAAGAAGACTCAACTCTTACATCAGGAAGAATCCGGGTGTTTCTAGTTTTATAAATTCTTTCATAATCCGTAGTCGAATTGTGATCGGCAGACGCTTTTCCAGTTCGCGACTCACTTTTTTTCACAACAGCGGCCCAAAACGAACTCCTAGCACATGGATTTTCTGCTTCCTGATCACGTGGCATGTGGCATACTCTGATAAAGATCAGCCTTAGAGCTGTGATGTTTGTTCTCATGGTGCGGGGGCTCGTTCCGATGACCCCCCAGTAAAAAAAAAATGCTAATGACAACTTGGGTAAATGGCCTGTATTTGATATAGCGCCTTCTAGAGTCCTGGGACGCCCCCAAGGTGCTTTACAACACAATCAGTCATTGTATCTAAAATGACGACTTTTGCCATCAACGGCAGTAACTTAGTTAAAAGTAACGTGACTATTCCACTGCCTCCATTTGCTTTGCAATACTGATATTTTATCTTTACAAATAACACAAGCCTGAAGGAATTATGCGATGTTGTGGAGTTGCTAACGCTAACAGTTAGCTTCTACTAGTTGAGATATGCTCTGCTCTCTCCTGGATGTTTATTCAATAACAGCCTTCCCCATTGTGAGCCAAGGTGGCTGTCCATGAATACAAAAGACGTAGATCTGTGTCACTATTTCTGACCTGAGTGTTTCCCCGTATATTTTATATTGGTAGCTAATGCAGGAAATAGGGGTAGAAGGCTATTTTCACATTCAACTTACAGAAACAATAAGTATTATACCTTTCTCAGTGAACCATCAATCAATCAATCATTGATTGATTGATTTCTCAGTGAACCTCACCTTTAACACCATGTTGGCTCTATTCTGCCTCCTCCTCTGTCTAAAGTAGATGATACCACCAGATTCCCTCACACAATCCTTCAATCTCATACTCTGGTTTGGTAACCACGTGATGCCTTGAAAGGCCGTAAGCACCTCCTTTCTAGTAATAATCTGGAGTGTGACTTCGACACTAAAGTGATATTGACCTAGACTGACTCAACTAAAATAGAAAGTAGATGTAAAAAAGAATAAAATGAAAATTCCTGGCCACCTTCCAACAAACTCCTGCCCATCGGTGCCGCCTGCCCCCTTACCTCTCAAGTGACACTCTAATGGTTTAAATGGTGCATTCCCCATAAGATCTAAGGCATACTGAGGGCAGGGTGAAGGGCCCAGCTCATAATTTATGAGTCATCTAAAGGTCACTGGTAAATCCTGCACCTCATTTATGAAGCTTTCCTTAGCAACAGTAAACACAACACACATGCACTTACACACATTTGTGCAGCATTTATTTCCTACTGAATTCCCCCTTGCACAACAATGAAGACATGTTTTCATGGCAAAGCCACGAACATCAAAAGGATAAAAAATTATTCATCTGTTACAATCTGCTGCCAACCGGCTGGGCCAGATAAAAATGGTATCTCCGATGACACGCTCCATTCCCACTGACTCGGTTTCTGTGCGACACAGAAAATGGAAATACAATTACAAATCAACCCATGAATGTGTGTGTGTTCCCTCCCGACTGTGGCGTAAAAAGACACTACTGCTGTGAAATTAAAAGCAGCCCAAGTTTACTTTCTCTTTCTCCACTTGAAAGGTATTTGTAATTTGAGCACGCATTATTATCTCACTATGACAGAGCCAATATATAGTGATCAGGGACTGTCTGCTCATCTGCCTCAGAGCTGGGTCCACGTTTTAACACCCTACTGTGGTGCCAGCCTGTCACCCACAGACACGCTCCCCTTCATTTTACGGCATGTTTAAAGTTCATAAAGGAACACTATAAATGAAACATTTATTTAGACAAGATAAGACGATTAATGATCATTATTTCATTTTTATTGGTACTTCCTGTCAGAAAAATCTAAATTGAATTCCGACATGTAAAGTTTAAGATTCCTGACAACTCTTTTAAAAATTTAACTATCATCATCTTATCTGAAAGAGAAAAGAGTCAGGGCAATTTCAGTCTGGAAGTAGCCTGGCAAGCCAGACTAAATAAATGTATTATTTAGTCTGGCAACGCTCCACTGACGGCTCTCGGTTGTGGGGCGGGTTCTACCGTTGTCTTTCAAATGAGCTCCGCATTCCACTGGCCAATGAATGTGACATACTCTTGTTTCACTCTGTTGCATCATCCCACCCACCAGGCATATAGAGTGCCCTGATTGGCCCACAAAGTAGATAAAGCTCTGTGATTTGTTCACTAAGCAGATAGAGCACTATGATTGGCCCATCATTATGGACCAATCACAGCTCTTTATGTGTTTGAAACCCCTCTAGAGAGCTGTGATTGGCCAGCCAGAGTCCTGGTAGGAGCTGCGGAGCTTCCAATGGAGCATGCCTAGACCATTCTTTGCAAAGCAAGAATTTGGTCTAGTTCACTAGGCTAGTCTGGAAGTGTTTTACCAAGGAATTAAGCTAATGGCTGACTCTAATGGGACTTATTCCAGAGCTTATCTCTGCCAGCTCTAACATAATAAATGTCCAAATGTGTAACACATGATCATCAGATGATCACAGACTGGATAAAATTAGCAAATTTCATTTTGGAACGTGTTTTATCCAAACTGTCTAAAATCCATATCTATAGTTGTTTGTGTAAATAATTGAAATTAATTGTAAACAACATGCAAATCAATAGAGAGACTATGTTGTTTGTTTTGTTGAAGTTAGCTTGAGTCTTCCATGTGAATTTTTCTCTGATTCTCCAATCGGAGAACGCTCTGACTGCAGTCTGCTGCAAGTCAAAAGACAAGGCGGTTTGGGCTTGCTTTTAGCACCCCCTAGTGTCCGTTTGTTGAAACGAAACCAAAACCTATCTCCTTACTGTGCGTTCGTCTTTCTAACACCTCAATCTAACAGCTGAAATATCTCCCCAGCCTTCATTAGTGTCTACAAGAGCGGCCCATCACTAAATGAAACAAATCAGCTGTGTTCACGATCTAAAACGTGCAGGAAACATGCTGGAAGCAGACTGCAGCTCCAGGTATGTCAGCTCCATTTTTACTCCATCAGAGCGGACCGGCAACTGTGAAGTTGTAGTATTCTGGCCAGAGGGGGCGATGGTGGCTGGGTGGCCATTCATTAACCCTGTAAAGGGTCATTGTGGCACATACTGGCTCAAGAAAATGATTTAACAACATGAAAAGGTTGCTAAGGATCCCTTTAAATGCTGACCACAGACAACAGTAACCCACTTCTGAAGTTAAGGACTTTTTTATGTCAAATCAAAGAAATAGTTCATTGTTTAGTGTGTTATTTTTATTTGTCTTCATGGAGAGTTATCTGAGACACTGACTAGCATATTTTCTGTATTTACACTAACTGCTAGTGCTATCAGCAGGAGCTTAGCTAGGCATGGAACATAAACTAAAGTAGTTGTTTCCTGAATAATCTGTCTGGTTGCTTTGTGAGAATATAATCAGCTTGCTGATTCAGATGTGTTTGGAAAACTCAACTGTAAGATGCATTGCTTTACAAAGTTAAAGCAATGTCATTCATATTAGATTTTATATGGTGACACAGCAATTTTGTCCCACTGAGCAGCTCAAGGTTGAGCTATTCTGAAACTAGCTCCCGTTTGTCAGTCTCTCCCTCAGGCCGCTGGGTCTTCCCATACAGAGAGGCAGTGGATGGATAGACTCCTGCAGGTACGTGGCAGCAAATATTTGCTTTCCTCTGAGAGACGAGCTGTGTGACTGAAAAGATGCATGAAGACAAGGGAGAGTTCTCTGCTGTCCACTGTCACAGGCCGACGTGTAATATTTCTGATTGTTTTGGTTTATCAGACCAAAATGGAACACATCTTCTCGGCTGTTTTAAAGTCAGCTGGGTTAACGTTTAAAGAAAGGGGCTGTCCAGCAACAACACTGAAGTGTAATGTGTGTTGCAGAGCAACAGGAGATACAAAACTGTGACGAAATGCAGGATGGCTCGTATTTGTGTAACTCTGCTTTATTGCGATGGTCAGAAACATCACTGGGATGTGTCGAGTCCCCCAAACAAACATATTATGTCGTCTTCAGACGGATCCCAGTTCCACTAGAGACAGCTCCGTCACCATCCAACCTCCACCCCCACATCCGACATTTTATCACTGGGAGACATTTGCACACTTACAGAAGGACACACAGTCCTGAGCTCAAACGGCCGCTCTCAAATCTAAACTAAATATAGGTGGTGATGTGGGACTGGAGGTAGTTGTCAGATGGGGTCCCATTATCAGCCTTGGACTGTGAGGCTCCCGTGTTCCTCCATAATGGTCAGCCGTCCCTGCTGCACCTGTCTCTCCCTTGGCCCTCTCTACACTTGGGCGATCAGGTCAAGCTAAATATAGCCGTGTTCTCCCTCTGTGCCTCTTTCTGTTGCCCCGCGCTGCACTACTCAGCACCCCCAGTACCCTTTTAAACCTCTTATTTGGACCAGACGAGGTGCAGCAACCGGCCTTGCCAGCAGTGTTACACATGCTCTCATCTCATCCCCTTTTATAGAAACATGATGACATTACAGTCGAGCAGGAATGACAAACAGGGATCTGTTGGCACCAGATAGGTGTCTATCAAACATGATTGATTTTGCACTAATGGCTGTCACTGTAAATCTATCTTTGGACAACAGCAAAACAGTCTAAACGTGTTGAATGTGTTCTGTTCTTTACGTTTGTGTTTGATCTTATCAAAAAAGGTTGTTTTCCTTTGCAGTTTCTTGTTGTTTGAAGCCAAATACGATGTGAGGAATATTCATGTAAGCTGTGTTTTAAGGCATGTGAGTGGTTGGTTTGTTTAATAACAATGGTTTGGGGGGGGGGGGGGGGGGGGGATTCCCATGTCTAAACATGCAATTTGTTGTTTAAAAGTTAAAGTTAAAGTCCCATTAGTTGCCACACACACTGATGTGTGTGTGAAATTTGTTCTCCGCATTTGACCCATCCCCTGGGGGAGCGGTGAGCTGCAGACACAGCCGCGCTCGGGAACCATTTGGTGGTTTAACCCCCCAGTCCACCCCTTAATGCTGAGTGTCAAGCAGGGAGGCATTGGGTACCATTTTTTCAAAGTCTTTGGTCTGACCCGACCAGGAATCGAACCCCTGATCTCCCAGTCTCAGGGCGGACACTCTACCACTAGGTCACTGAGCGGGTGGCTCAACAGGTTGAGCGGGTTGTCCAGTAATCGGAAGGTTGCAGGTTCGATCCCGGCTGTTGTGTCTTTGGGCAAGACACTTAACCCATCTTGCCTGCTGGTGGTGGTCGGAGGGACCGGTGGCGCCTGTGCTCGGCAGCCTCGCCTCTGTCAGTGGGCCCCAGGGCAGCTGTGGCTACATTGTAGCTCATCACCATCAGTGTGTGAATGTGTCTGTGAATGGATGAATGATAACCCTCTCAGGCTCAAAATAAGTTTTGATAAAAGGACGAAAAACTAAGTCTTTCAGGGGTACTTCTGAGTTAAAGAAAATGCTCATGAAATACGTATGTAGAGTAACCAGGTAGGTAGGTTTTAACGCAGGTGTGCACATAAGTGGTCCGCAGGTGTGCATGCGCTGTCAAAATAAACAATGCGCACCTGAAAACAAGCTGCAGCACGCATTTGCGCACCTAAGATTTTGTGGAGGAAGAAAGACATTTCTGGAGCATTTTAAAGATGTCCAAGAAGCAAGTTCCATTAAGTAATTATTTTGGTGTTCCTCCGCCTCCAAAAAACGTCGGAACCGCAAAAGAAAAGAGTATTCACAGAGAAGTGGCTGCAGGAGGTCAGCTGGCTTTAAACAAACGATGAACGCACAGAAATGTGGTGCAGATTATGCCGTGAAAATCCCACCCTGGCAAACAAAAACAGCGCCTTTTATATAGGCACTAAAAACTTAAATCATCCAGCGTTTGGTAAACTTACTAACAGCAGAGAACATCAGAAAGTTGTCCTCTGCTGTGTGTGAACTGGAGGAAGCCAGTCAGGATAGTGAGGAGCATGATGATGAGAGTCTGTAGAAATAAAAACGGCATTTATGCCATTTTAAAAACTTCAGTGCTCTGAAATAGTAATTTTGTTAAGGGCTTTAAAATTCATTTTATTTGATTTTTGATATCACAAAAGCAGCTGTTTACACATTGTGTTTTACATTCAGACAATTCAGTCATGTTGTTTGAAAATTAGAAGGTTTAAGTTAAGCTGGCAATATGTATCTGTTGTACTTAATGTTTTCAGTCAAAATTAAAATATGTTGCATCATCAACGCGTCACTCTGTTTTGTTCCTATTGTGAGTTGGGTTAAGAATTAAGTGCATTAAAAAAATGTGAGGACCAAGCAACAACCATAGGTTCTCCCCTGAGTGCCAACCCAAAAATATTATGTGCACCCCTGTTTTAACGTTGCAAATCTGCAACGCCTGTCTCCAGAGGGTTAAGGTCAACACTGTGTGTTTTCCTAGAATGCCTTCATGAAAAGTCCCAACAAGGGGAAAAAATGGCTAAAATAGGACAAATATTAACTGTCAATCCACTGCGGGAGAAGCCGTTGACATGTTTATTTTTGTGCTTCTTCACCACCACATGAAGCTGAACTCACAGCAAGAACTTTTTGTTCACTGAAAACTGTGCTAAGTAGTCTTCTGCTCACAGAAACAGGAAACCCTTTGGGAAGTTTTGTTCTTTTGAGCACATGTCCCTTCTCAAGTGGAAAAAGTTTTACAACATATTTGCTTTAAGGTGAAAACATAAAAATACAATGTTTTGTTAAATGTTCTATTTTCTAATATTTTAGACAGACAACTTTGAAACAGAGCCAACATATCAGGCAGGCAATTCAAGCAGACACATGATCTACCCCATGCTCTGCATTATTAATCAAATATATCATTTCTGATTTAAAAATGAAAAGCATCCCAGCTTAAATCACATCAATGACTACCTGCCTGCACACCACCCCATCATCCACCTGCCTATCAGTCAATCTAAACGTAGTCACTGTAGCGTTATGAATATGCCATTTCTGCCCTTATCAGCTGCCCTTTGACACAGTGACAGTGTGCATAAATTGCCAAGGTTGTGCGCTTGCTTCTGATGTTTACATTCCAGCAAAGAAGACAGAAGAAGGACGAAGAACGCTTTTCATTAGTTAATCAAAGAACTTTCTTTTTAATAAAGCTAATCAAAACAACTGTTGGTCAATAATAATCAGGTGACCGATCTGTGAAATCACAATGTTGTGATTTATGCGTTTAAAGAATAACAGGACTTGGGGCTAACTGAGCTAGACATCCTGATTCACATAAGGTAAACACATGACACATTGTTCACTCATCCAATCAGAACTTCCTTTCTGATGCGTGGCAGAGCTCTGTGGTGTTTAGTTAATCTGTCCACTCTGATTCGCTAAGAATCATAAACAACTAAGCCTAATAAAACAGAACAAGGCCATTTTAACTTAGTTCAACGGAGTTCCAACGGAGTTCCAACTAAGTACTCAACCAGCTCTCAAATCCATCTGATGTCCATCATCGCTAAGTGAAGCACAGACTGGCCAGCTGTATTTTCTACTTTTAAGCTGAGAACTGTCAAGCTGGAAATTTCTGTCGTTTTTATCAACAAGAAGACGGTTCCTTCAGAATAAAAGCTGAACTCTCTGACCCAATAAGGGGGGTCTCTACGTGACGCTGAAAACCTGCCGTTGTACCGGGAGACGATCCATAGACTGGTTTGTCGTGCTGCCGACGCTGTTTCACCAGTTCCAGCACCAAGGAGGGTCCGAGGACCTGGCATCCGGACCTAACACGGAGGTCTCCGCACGGTACGTAGATCGGCATAGATAGCGACTCATGTCTTCCTCCTGAAGTCCATCGTCGGTCAGTTAGGAGCAAACAACATCTCGCACTCAGACTCGCCTCCACCAGATGGAGATTCTGAACCGACACACACACACCAACACTTCAGCATTACATTCATCTGCATCCATCATTAGAGAGTTAGTCCTGGTGATTGTTTCAAATAATTATAAAATAAATATTCTTAAACGTCCCATCTCTCTCTCTCTTCTTGTTTCTAATTCAATACAAGGTGTTTGAATAAAATTCCCTGTAGTGAAAACAACCTCTTTTGATTCTAAGGGCCCGGTCCAAAGATTAATGATCCAGCTCAGGTTTGGATCAGTGATATCTCTGTACCTTAATAAAAGTGTAAGAATATACCAACTGTATTCCGCTACATCACGGAGCAATGAGATTGGAGGCTAACTCAAACTGTAGGATTACTTGGGTCTTACATTGGAAAAATACCTTATTTTTATCTATAAACCCCATCTCTTTTGACATTTGCTTTGAGTTCCATTCAGCTGTGTATTTTCCCTTCTGGTTCATGGTCTTTTCCAGCACAGCTTCACATCATTCTACCTAAAGCAGTAAACATTTTAAGAGCTCTACATTTGCCATTACTGGTGCTTTACAGATGCCATTTAAACTGTGCATCTTTCTGCTTACTGTAAAAGGGGCTCTGAATACCTTTGCTCAGCTTTGTGTTTGTTGTCATAGCCATTAGAAGAGATGAACACCTTTAGTTTGCTGTAATGGCTTCCTGTGCTGCCGTGGGCTTTGTGCATATACAGGAACTATTCCAGAGCTCACTGTGTGAGGGCTATTGTGGGCGAGTTTGGGGGTAATACTCCAGGACTAACGGCCTGAGAATTCAGTTGGAATTGATGTACAAGCACGCCGGCTTAAAGGTAGCTATATCTGGTGATGGATCAAAATGTGTAACAGCTGCTGCTAGGCACCAGCATTTTAGGTTCCTTATCAGTAAGCATTACAATATAGACCTGCGTGCAAGCACACAGCTACATTAGAATCAACTGATTGACATGGAACCAAGTCAAGAAAATACCTCAGCTGAGTGCAGGGTCAAATCCGAACCCTGTTTTAATAGAGCAACCGTCTTGCAAAACAACAGTCCCATTCAAAGTAACACTAAATAGTTTGCAGCCCTCTACTGGCCAGATACTGCACTTAACAGTTTTGTGGAGCGGGAGGGCGCTCTATAGGGGGAGCTCTTTATCTGCTTTACAGCTGTTAGCTGTTATGCTAAAAGTTAGCTTTTGCAGTTCGCCAATCGTTAATAAAAAGCACAAGAAGAAGCAGGCAACGCCAAGAGCTAAAACCAGAGTGAACATTGTCACGGCCTACACTAGTTCGAAGGAGCTAAATGAGGCTACAAAATCACGAACTGACGGTGACCTGGCTTTGTTGCTACTGGACTTATTTTGCCCAACTGTGTGGATCTTTTTACTTTGTGGTTTATTTTAATAGTTGGCTTGTGTTAGTGTTAGCTCATTGTTTGCAATAGCTACAG
The DNA here is from genome assembly GCF_043380555.1 of Nothobranchius furzeri. Lineage (NCBI taxonomy): Eukaryota > Metazoa > Chordata > Actinopteri > Cyprinodontiformes > Nothobranchiidae > Nothobranchius > Nothobranchius furzeri. The sequence continues at coordinate 53,197,695 of NC_091748.1, read as the reverse complement.
CAGGCTGCAGCAGGGTTAATTACGACAGTTGTAATTCCACTTTCAAACAGTAGGGCTGCGGAGCAGGAAACTGCTCAGTGTTACTTTAACAGATTTACATTTTTAATCTTTTTACATAAAAATAACTGAAATGCATGAGCAGAATCGGTGTTTTCAATCCTTAAACACCTCAAAATGCAGCTTTTTGCACACAAAACAGCAATAAACGTAGCTGTTTTAACATTTTTAAGCCTGTGATGAGCAAAATCGTTACATTTAAAGTTGTAATTGTTGCATGTCCTGCTGACTGAAATCTCCTCTGAAAGCTGAATGTTTGTTGGTCTACAGATAATCTATTCTTTATGATTTATCCTTCAGACCTTTCGACCAAGAGCTATTTTCTCAGTGTCCTTTTGCAGATCTGTGAGTTTGTTTAAATTCCTTGCAAGAATATTAATTCCCCGAAGCAAAAGGAGAATATAACTGACAGTCATTTTATGGTCTGTCTCCTCTCCTCTTTTCTGCCTGTGACAAAATGTCCAATACTGCAGGCAGTAAAAACATCTGCAGTGCCAGCACCCAGGAGGAGAACAAATTTCTGTGGTAATAAAAGATGTGATGGAGTGATTAGAGAAATGCCAGCGAATGTCTGTGAGGCATTTCAGCTTGCTCTCGCTCTCCCCACAAATGCCAGTCAGGGTTACATCTGACAGTGGTGAATGCACCACCTGCTGAACCTCTGCAGAAACAGGCAGCAGCTAGCACAAACACTTATCTCCTCTTTAAAGGAAGACAAACCAAAATTAAATCACATAAAAACTCCAGTAATGTTTGTCTGATAGAAACACCACTGTCCCACATCTTCATTTCCAATTCTCGGGTTACCAGTGATGCAGGCAGCGTGTAATCAGAAATGGGCCAAAACATTCTGCTGATAAAATTGACTACACCACAGTGCACTCCATGGCCTTCGCTCCCCCGTCTCTGTTACCCTGGAAACTGTTGTCCATGTAGGAAGGAGCAATTCTATTACAGCGGTTGGGCCAACCAGCAGCAGATAGAACTATAAAACATGACTTAACGCCTAAAGAGGACGGGAGAAGGCAGAGATGAAAAAACACTGAGAAAATGTATGAGCGGACGTGAGGAAAAAAGGGACACAAAAGAAAGAAGAGCAAGCGTTTAACACAGATTTAAATGAGAGAGGGCATTGTGAGGTTGGCAGAGATGAAAGGGGTCTGGGAAGAGGAGAAAAATAGAGACAAACTGGGAATAATGAAGATTACTTCCAATCCTCTAACCTGAAGTCACAGATAGAGGCAGAAAGAATTGTAAGTATTTGCTTTATAACAATACAGGGGAGGGCAATAATGCACACTTGGCACAGTTAGGATGGTAACTGCTATTGAAGAGCGTCTGATTACACGGAACGTGTGAGACGATGGCGAGCAGGGAACAAGGCCAACAGCAGGCAGCTAGTTAAGCAGATTGGGTGATCTAAGCATGCCTCCCTACATCTTTTCACATCCTATCAAAGCCCCACCATGGCCATCCATCTCTTAACCACAACTGTTCAACTCATAATGGATCCATTGAGTCTCTTCCATCACATGCCCAAAGCCAAATCCTTTCTTCTCTCCTCTTTTCTGTCCATCTTATCTTTTCCCTGTTTTTGTCCTGCCGCGAACGCCCCGTCACTGTCTCACACCATCTCCATCAAGGGTAAATGATCACGCTCGTGGCAGGGGGCGTTGCTCAGTCAGGGAAGGTCAATGTCGGGGTCTGTGGGGAGAAACTGTAGAGGGGCGAATGGCAGGGATCAAATACTAATCAATATCGAGCGTATACACTCGATGGTCAGGGCCTTACACTTAACTAAGCCTTGTCCCTTTCACACTCTCATCGAGGGGAGGAGACGGGGTGGTTGAGATGTCGATGTGTGAGTGGTGTCAGCTTTCTCTTTTTCAGTCAGTGGCGAGATGGAGGGGTCTTTTTCTGACGTGACATCGCCTCAGAGAAACTTGTTTTGTGTGTGTGACCTCTTGATGCCTGGGAATCATGGCTGGGAATATCGTGTTACAAGCTGGCTTAGGCCTGGCTTACTTTGTTCTGAGATAAACTACGCCGGCTCGTAAAGCACCACAGCCGATGGCTAATACCTGCCACGGGTCACGTTACCCTCACAATTTCATTTCAGTGCCTTTGTGTAATGTAGTCCTAGTAGCACAATGGAAACACGAGTGAAACAGTCCTAAGGCTTTAAAACATCAAATTCTTAAAACACACTAAGGAATCTGATTCCAACCAGGTCATGAGCAAGGTTCCTTGTAGGAAGAGCAAAGAAACAAACCGTCAAATTACATCAAAGCTAAACTCAGAACCTTCCACGTGTTCTGACTGATCCGTCTTTGCGTGCATTCTTTCTTCCACACTCACGGTGTAGATCTGGTCTTGTCTGCAGCACAAATATTATCAAAACAGTGTTTGATGTGCTGTAGCTAAGTCTTGAGGTCGTCATAGTAACATGCACTTTTAAGGTTTCTCAGAAGCAGCGTTGTTAGACACACTGATCATCTTCAACTCAAATATTAAGATGTGCAGCCTTATTATGGTCTTTACTGTCACCTTTAAGCTTTACCAGCCGCTGCGATGTGGTTTTGTTTCAGATGGTCGTCCGTCCCCCAATTTTCATAACCTGGCACGTGCACTGCAGAGACGCCTTGTTTGCAAAAGCAAATGAGTCTGTAAGAAGTTTATCAGCGCAGAAGCTTGAGAAATCCCACACAGCAGAGAATTTCTAACAAGGCGTTTCTGCATTTTGCTCAGCAGCAACACCAATCGTTCAGGCGACCAAGGTCAAACACTATAAACGGCTGCACTGCTTTGTTGCTGATGCATGGAAAATGACCAATTCATCAAGCAGCTGCAGTCTGAGGCTTCATGTACTTGAAACGATCAAATGGTTGTTTTATGGTTTAAAAAGGCTCGACGCCTCACAGCTGAAATGTTCACCTACAAGATTAATTAAAAGAGAAGCTGAAAATGGTTCCTGTGAAATCAAGGACAACTCTTGCACCACTTAAAGGGACATTACGGAAGTTTGACAGCCAAAACATGTATAGAAATAATAAATTTCTTCTTCATACATTCCCCTGCAATGCCCTGTAGAATGAGCCCTGGCATTTTTACTGTGATTGTCTGTTTTTCTGTAAAATCACAGAAAAAGAAAGCTGCTCGGGTCGAGCAAGCTGCTTCATGCGCGTTCACGCTCAGGCATAGCCCGTAGCATTTGCTATCCGTAGCTTCAGCAGCAGAGAGCGAGGTAGTGCCAACTCAACGACTTTGTCGCTGTTCCTAACGCCTAGTGATGAACCTAGCTACATTTCTGAGGACCCTTAACTACTTTCTTCTAGATATTTCCTGCAAATTAGCAACAAAATATCCATTTTTGCTTCGAACCGTTCTTTGGGTTGACGTTGTTTCAGGTGTCATCAAGGATATAAAAGTTACAGATACCATGAATGTCACTAGAGTGTAGCTCACCTTGTAAGATGTCTGACTCCTATGCAGAAGACCTGGGTTAGACTCTGGGTGTGAACATAGTTCATTTAGAGTTTCTGGTATTTTTTTTACAGTAAGAAGCCCAAATTTTTATTTGAGACTTGCCGAACGGCATTGAAATCACAGATAAAAAAGATGTGGGTTCAACTTTAATTTTGGAACAATTTTTCAAGCAAGGGAAGGGAATGATCTGAGCATGCAGGAGGACTGACCCATCATAAACCTTTGTCGGCTGTGCTGAAGAGAAAAGTACAGAACCAAATGATTTAATTAATTAGCTGCGTGTTCTCCTGTCCTCTGTCCTCCGGGCCACACACAAACACAAGGGACTGTCTCAGCTGTTATTTTCGTTAAGGAGTGAGCACGTACAACATGCGCGCCTCGTGCACGAGCCTACTACTGAAGCTGCCGTTACGCTTTTGGCCTGAGGGGGCAATCGCGAGCATAAAAATTCAAGTCTGTAAAGTCCCTTTAAGATATTTCTCACAAGTTTCAAGAGTAAATGAGAAATAAATATTTCAAATATCTGTTTTTTTTAATGTCAAAAATTGAAAAACCAGTTATACTTTAAAACAACATGTGAAAAATTGTTCATTAACTAATAATACACTGTCTGCTGCTCATGTGTCAGATGTTATTCAGGAAAACTAATTATGCAAATGACACACAGTGGATTTAAGAATTAAGTCTCTTCAGAAAAGCTGTCAGCTCAGTAAAGGTGAGAAATGGATTTACATAAAAATTATCCCAAAGGAGAATAATACACTTATATTTGTAACTTCAAAACATTACTTTGTGGAAATGTGGAAAAGACAGGCGAAAGAATCCGAACGGTGCTCTAAAATACAGCTGCAGCTGTTTACAAAACCATGTTTTTTTTTTGTTTTGTTTTTTTCAGAAAGAATGAGAAAGGCCTCTGCCAACGCTTGACACAATATTTGAATTAAATGAAGGGAAAAAGTGAATCAAAAGGAAGAGTGGTTGGTCGGGGGGGCAGAGAGAGAGAAGAGAGAGAGAGAGAGAGAGAGAGAGAGAGAGAGAGAGAGAGAGAGAGAGAGAGAGAGAGAGAGAATAAGATTAATTTGTGAGGAGAGGAAACTAGATTAACACATTCACCTTTCTGTTACCTCAAGATTTAGTTTTTTATCCTACCTCCATTACTTTAAATTGGTGTGTGTGTGTGTGTGTGTGTGTGTGTGTGTGTGTGTGTGTGTGTGTGTGTGTGTGTGTGTGTATGTGTGTGTGTGTGTGTGTGTGTGTGTGCGTGCGTGCGTGCGTGCGTGCATGCGTGTGTGTGTGTGTGTGTGTGTGTGCGTGCGTGCACCAGTTAGCTGTGACTCAGGGTTAGAGAACGTCTCACTCACTAATGAACACCCACCTGTTTCAGGAAGCTATTCCCTCTGGTCTATTGCCTCCATCCATAACCAGCCTCAGCGGTGTGACCAACAGCCCTCTGTCACACTACCAACCTAACCTGATGCTGTTTGTGCTCCTGTCTGACTTTTATCACCCAAACCAGGTTCTATCCAGGTTTAGTGACTCTTTTTCAAGCTATTGTTCTGCAGCCAGAGGCTAGAAGCTTTACTCCACAAGAGCTAAAGTTGTATTACCTCATCCATGGCCAGATAAAGTGAATCAATAACAGCTGATTATAACAAAACATTAAATTATAATTTGATCAAATCTCATTTCTGCTGACCACCGCGGCCTCACCACTCGACTGTGATGAAATCTCAGTAAATCAATGCCCTTGTATGAAAGTGACTCCACTTAAAGCCACGGTGAACTTTTCCTCCCATTTCTTTGTTTTCCTGAAATATAAAGGAGTTCATCATAGTCAAACAATTTGAAATCTGGCAGAAGTTACTGTGGTTTTTATGGTGCTCCTGTGGTTTTCTTGTTAAAACAAACCTATTTAGGAGAAAGAATTGGAGCTGGAGGTACAAAGCTGACACCTAACATGCTGAATGCAGCCAATCATGAAATAGGGCTACGTACACATGCAGCCAGATTTTACAAAAACAAATATTCTCTACAAATAAACTTGGGTCTACACCATCTCGTTTTCAGCTAAATCCAGTGCAGTGTGAAGCACATTCATTGGAAAGCAAAACCTGTAGGTGACAGTAGTTCCCCAAATTGTCTCAGTCTTTACCAAAGTAAATTTTTTGGACATGAAATAACTCGGTGGTGGACAATAACCATCCTTCGCCTTTGGTCTTCTACACAGAACCGTAATTGAGCTGGTAAAAACAAGTTAGGTCGCACATGCACTGCCAGAGCGTTTTCTTGATGGGCGGTAATGTTGCAAAATCTAAAACCACGGTTATTTACGTATGCGAGCAAATGCTGACAAAGGAGAATTCGCAAATCTCCACTTTGGTTGGAGTTCTTGAAAGAATCGTTTTTTGAGCTGGTTATCTTCACTTTCGTATGGATGACAGCCCAAACGGTAAAAGCGATCTTCGTTTCGTGGGATTCCCTGCTAAGAGTGTACAGGGTTGAAACTACAAGGATCATCAAAAGAAGGCACAGCTGCACGGTTTGTTGGAAGACTCTTCACAATTATTCCACCACCTTGGTTGGATGAAAAAATAATGACTTTCACACGGGAACCGGCTCTCATTATTCACTTGTATGGGCCGGAGCATGGAGGGGAATAACACATCACTATTATTAAGAAGCACGAAACACACTAGGAACAATAAAATGCAAGTTTAAACCAAACTATGTTTCTTTTAGGTTCAGGCTAAATAAAACTGAAAGATTTCTCCCGTTGCTCCTGCAATAAATACAGTTTGCAGTGTGACATAATTACAAAGAGGAGCCATTCATCCTTGAAGAAAAATAAGGACCGAGTACAAAAGGATTGTGGTGAAAGTCACACCGACTCCCTAGGCAAACCTTTGTAAAGATTCCCAAACAATAAATCAGAAGGCTACCCTGATCAGTGCAGACTCAACCCATCCGTTGAACCCACATTTTACGTTACTTCCATCAGGAAGGAGGTACAGAGTTCCACTGGCCAAGAAAGGTGTCTATAAGAAATAATTTGTTCCCGCCGCAATTACAATTTTGAATTCTTAAAGTTTTTTTTTTTTTTTTTTACGATGATGACATTCTAATACCTTTTAAATGTCTTTTTATATATTTGTGTGAATGTGATTTGGATTGTATTGTAAGGTGAGCCATGTCAAAGGCAAATTTCTGCTTCAATTTGAGGTGGACAATAAAGTTTATCTATCTATCTATTTTTGTTATTCTCTCAAACAAAAAACTTACAGAGTTGCATTACTCCAGAACACCTTCTTCTCCGTGTAATTGTTTTGCTGTTACTTCAGACTTCTAAACCTTTATGGTTCACCACAGCTGTAGGATTAAAAAATAAACCTTCCCGGCTGTTTTTCACACCTTATCTGCTGCCCCAGTCCTCTCACCCAGCCTGATCTCCACTACTGTGTTTAGTCTGAACATCTATCTCCATCCAGGAACAAAAGAAACAAAAACAGACGTATTTGCTGTTTCACTTACAAATCCCTAATGGAGCAGGTCTAACCAGGACTTCCAAAGTAAACAGAAGAACAGAGAGAAGAAGAGGCATCGGGATGTAGAGGATCGCACATAGACGTGAGAGGAAAAGACATCATCCTGACCCATAATCCCCTGCTTCATTCCTGGCAGTGGAAACCAGTTTTTATAGTGGTGAAAGGAAATGCCACGTGTGGAAACACACCCACGTCTTTAGAGCACTTAAATGGTGCTGCTGCAACTTTTTGCTTCTGCAGCTGCTCTCCGAGTTATTCAGTCATTCCACCAGTCAGACTTATGATTTAAGTCATGATAAACTTACTTCATTTGTTGTTTTAGGTGAATAATTAACAAAAAACAAGTTTGCAGTGGTCTCCGGTAGAAATGAATGCCTTGCAAGCCGTATTCAGGGCAAAAAAGTCCACATTTACTCATTTCAGTACCAACAAGGCAGCAGGATATGGATCCTTATTTCCTGATATTTGGACATCTTGCCTCAGATTAGATAACAGCACCATGACTTGCAACATGGATGTTTTATCCCCACGAATAACACAAGCCTGAAGGAGCTTTTCTATGTGGTGGAATTGCTAATGCTAACAGTTAGCTTTTACAAGTCGGGACGTTCTCTGTTTCTTGGACGCTATACCAACATTAGCCTTCCCCCTCACGAGTCAAGATGGGTGAGCTCATGAATGTGACGGTGACAGTGTGACGTAGATCTGTCAGGCAGTTTATTTTCTATCACAAGCCGCAGCAGATATGTATTAGGCTGTTTTCATGTTCAGCCTTATGCTTCCTACGTACCGTCACCCAGCCGTCCTGAGGTTCTGGCTGCTCGGGTTCTACTGGAGGGCCGCTATGGGATGGTTCTGATCTATAGACCCACGCTAGCTATGTAACTACGGCTATCTACGGGCTTTTCAACAGTGCGGAGCCGGGCCTCCAATTCCGACACCATCACCTCCAAAGCTACAAAAATGCTACATTTATTACGCGTAACATTATCGCTAAACATCTGACACGGAGAGCAAGAGATAGAAGACGGAGAAGTAGAGACAGAAGTAGCCATAGCCGTGCTGAGGCTAAGCTAACTGGATGAGCAGACCGTTCAACACCAAATAAACTGCCTGCAAACTCAAATGGCTCCCTAAAAGCTAGCTTATGTGCTACAATAACTCAGAGATGTCCAATTTTAGCGAGCCTCAAACACCGAACAGCTACACGTAGTACAACACTGAAAACAGGAAACGCCTTACCGCAGATACTGCCAGCGTTCTTAAAGTAAGTAGAGACCCGACCAGAAACCAGAGAAGCATTAATTATAGAGAGCACGCTGGGACCGATAAACTGAAAAGCATTTTTTGAACAAAGATGAGTTGGAGTTGGGAGAGGCAGAGATAAGGCCGAAGGAGAGATGCTAGATCTAACCTTATTGACTTTGTCCACAAAGACAGACAGAAAGTTTTCGCAGTCTGCAAGAGTGGATGGAGGCTGTAGGAGAGGCAGGAGAGACGATGCTGCTGATGGTGTTAATCAAATACTTTAATTCTGTCAAATATTTTATCGTGAAATTATCCCAGGACGGTTTCACAGAGAAATGAGAATAAATGAGATTACACAGCATTGATAAACAAATAAAAATATCATTTCAGAGAAATATGCATTTCAAATGTGATCTGAAATCAAACATTATCATTTGTTTGTTCCAAATATCTCTAGAGCGCCTTCTTCAACCTCACACTCCACTTGTTTCTGAGCGAGGCGACGGATTACATCATCTCTTCTTCTACACCTTCACATGGTGGCGATGAAGTGTGTGACAATGCACAGTTACTCTCCACACATCCACTGCACCATGGAGATGAGACAAAAAGCTAAATAAATAAGGAGGTGGTGGGACCGAAAGGCCTGAGATGAGCTGAGGGGAGGATGAGGCTGCCGGGCGCATCGCTGATTGGGAGAAAATGTGCTGCGGGGAGAAAAGAAGGCTGAGAGGAATTGGCAGCCGTCGTCTTCGGAGATCAAAGACCTTTCTGCTTGTTTTGCCTGAAGCCCTTCTTCAGTTTGGAATTAAGGAACAGGACAGTGGGAGAGGGGGGAGGAGGGGGAGGAAGGTCTGCATCAGGGAGCCGACAGGAAAACTTCTCTTTCTTGCTCACTTTGCTTTTCTTACCACCCTGATGTTGTCTTCCTCATTAAAAACAACCTTCCATCACACTCATGCAAGAAAACAAAGCGTGAGCTTGTCTCTCTCTCACACACACACGCACATGCATGCACGCACACACACACTCACACTGCGTAAAGAAAAAGGCTGCGAGCAAACCAGGGTTAATGAAGCAAGATTTCACTCTTAGCCAGAAAGAAGGAACTCAGGGCGAGTCAGTCAGCAACGTGACCTTGATTTGTGAAACTCACACCACTTTCACCAATCATCTCCGCCATTTTCTCCACTTTATCCTCTCTCACTAATGTGCAGACGCATAAAGAAAGCTCCCCTCCTTATCCCGAAAGACGGATTAAACAGCGAAGGAAAAAAGATATCCTAGATGTGCTGCCTAATCTTTAGTGCTGAGCTCAGCTGACTGCAGGGAGCATTTTGCGAAAAGTTCCTCATGAAAAGTTTATATTTGGACAGCGTCTCTTTAAATCTGACGGTGAGTATCCCTTTTTAAATCCGAGCGTCTGATGTTGCAGGAGCGCTAGGTGATTGTGGGCAAACTGAAAATGAAGCAGGTCATTACAAAATGTGCATTTCTTGTTTGCTCAGCAGCCGTTTGATGTCCACAACTGCTATTGTCAAACGAAGCATTAGATTTAGCTGAGGTGTGTTTTTATTGCAGATTAAGCAAATTCACGTTTCACCATATTTGTAGGAAAAGCAGCTCGTAAGACTAACGGACAGCCTGTGAAATAAAACGAATGTCAACTTGTCAACTCCAGCCCTCCCGTTCTCCTTCGCTGCCTGCAATCTATCTCCTGCTTGACATGACAAGAAGGAAATGGAGGATTTGCTGCGTAAACATGACCTCTGACCTCCGTATATTCAATATTCCTGTGAAATGACAGTCGAGCAGCCCGTTCTCCCCAAACCTGCCCCGCTAACTGGAGTTTCCTCTTCCAGCTGCATTCGTGGCTCGTCGCAGGAGGCGGAGAGGGGAGAGATTGCCGGCTCCTGTGGCTTACGGCATGACAAACACCTAAATAAAATGCTCCTGATGGCTGGAAGCATGCGGCAATCTGCTGCATGGGGCCAGCTCCGTGGGGATGGCTTGAATCTCATAAGCAGCGAGAGGAAGTGGAAGGCTATACCTCGGTCTGAGAAATTTCAGTCACGACCTCGTTCGGAAAAAACCTGGTGTAGTAGAAGAAGGCCAGGAAAAGGTGGCTCGGTAATATCAGCCGCTCCTTCTGGTGCCCCCAGCTGTTTGAAGTTGATTTAGTTTTTGTCAAAATCAGAAACTTCTCTGCTCAGTAGAACTTTGTGGAAGGAAATAGGGAGAGAAGGAGAAACATTGAGTTAACGGGACAAACGAGAGCCACATTTATCGTCGCACTGCAGGGCCAAACAAAACATGTGTTAGGGAACTTTGTTAAACAACACTTTCTTATCCGTTGGCAGTTCTCTAAAGGTCCACTGGCACTTCCTTGGCTTCAGTCTTCTGATTCTTGTAAAAAGGCCAAACACTACAATCGCTCCTTTTTTGAAACCCACAGAGCAGAAGTTGGTCTGAACAACTCCAGATTTGTGCTTCTACTTTATGGCTGCATGTTAAAGGATTTAACACAAGCATGGTCTTAGATTAGCAGCAGAACAAAAGACTCACAAAATGGACTTTTCAACAACTCTCGTACCACACATGAAGTTGGGAAACACAAGTAAGTCATCTATAATGAAGTGCTGTGAACAGAAGGAAACAGAAGCCTCTGGTAGCTCGATGCAGCAGGGCTGAGCGGTGTTAGGAAGAGACTGAATTGTGGTTCTTCTGGTAAAATTTGTGATTTTTGTTTGATTCATGATTTTCTTCAAGTAAAGCTTGAGCAAATTGTTCCCATATTAAAGTTTGAATATGGGACACCAAAGCGACATCAAGTGTGTGGAGGTTGTAGTTGCAACACTAAAACAAGGTTTCCAACCATCAGGATACCAGGTTTGTAAAGTGACAGTCCAGCACCATGTCCAATAATGAATCCCACAGGGCATGGATGTAATTTTCACTTTAGAAGTTGGGGGGGGGGGGGGTATCTTTACAGTATGCTCTACTGGGAAACAGGCTTCAACACAAACGGTTGTTTTCTGCTTGGTCCTAGAGCTCAACCAGAGTCAATTTAGGCCCTGTCCACACGTATGATCTGCCAAAACGTAGATATTTTTCTACGTTTTGGCCTGTCATCCACACGACAACGGAGTTTTTTCACACGAAAACGGATCTTTTTAAAAACTCCGGCCAAAGTAAAGATCTGCGTTTTCTCCGTTTTGGGTGTCTGCGTGTGGACAGACAAAACCGGAGTTTTAAGGTCCGCAACGTCACTTTCTGCGACAAAAAATGCTGACATCACGTGTGCGACCTGTGTTTACACTAGCCGACAGCATGGATGCCCTCAGAGCTGCGCTCGCTTTATCAATTGTCCAAGCGCTTTTTGCTTGTTTGTTTTTGCAAGCGGAATTACTGCTCCTTGCGGAAGACCACAGACGAAGGACGAGGTTAAGAACGGGGGAAGTACTGCCGCCTACAGGTCTGGCATGTCCATAACAACGTATTTATCCGGGTACGTGTGGACAGAGTTTTTTTTTTAAGCGAGGTGGTGTGGATGCACGTTTTTGGAGGGGCGGATATTCGTTTTTTTTTTTAAACCCGGCTACGTGTGGACTAGGCCTTAATATAGCGTAATATTGTTTTTGGATGGTAAAAAGTGCAGGGGTCAAAACTTCACTTTGGAAAAAGTGGGGGGGACGTGTCCCCACCCCCACCCTCCCCCCCAAAAATTATGTCCATGCTACAGGGTAAGGACTCATTTCTACTAATAAGTTTATTTTACAAAAGTATTTAATGTTAGAACATCTTCTGGGCTCAGAAGCAGCTGCGTGACTTACTGAGTCCGCCATTTTCCACAGTTCCAGCCTCGCTGTTCTGAGCGGACTGTTTAACGTATTTTGGTAATCCGCAATGGTGCCCTCTAAACATAAACCCAGTGTCATGCTGTTAACATAAATATGTTTTTTTTAAATGTAGCTTTTAAAGGAAATCCTGTACCTTGTTTCTGCACACCTCTAAATGCCATGTGGAGGTTTTTTTTTAATGTAGCTTTTATTAAACTGTTCTATTTTCAACCTGTAACATTCACAAACGTGACAGGAAATGACATCACAACAATAAAACCTGTTACTCTAATAATGCCAGGATGAAAACTACTGGTAGATTGTTTTCAAATGTATTTCTTAACAAGAAACATGCAAGCAGAGTCTTTCCTGCATTGTTCTACCAAAGTGGGATTTTCTCACAAAAACATGCTCTAGCATCAACCCCTGAGACATTTTACATGCTTTATTTCACGTATTGTAACTCTACAAAAGTTTAGTGCCATCAGAAACAAGAGTGTTTTTGTTTTTTAACAAGAGAAGTTGTGCTTTCAAGTCAACATACGGGTTAAACTTTAAAAATGAGAATATGGTGCAAAAGCACATTTATTTCAGTTATACCATGTCTGAGAGACCATCTAAAGGCTCAGGAACCCTTTGTTTTGGACTCATTAGCTGATTAGAGCGGGACACGTTGAGTCTAGAATATTGAACCTTTCTTCTAACTGTCTGAGATTTTGAATGTGTGCTTTTCATTAGCTGTAAGCCATAATTATCACAATTATAACAAAGACTTGAAATCCTGGCTTTTCATGGAGTGAGCCTATTTCATGTATTAGTTTCACTTTTAAGGGTTAGGCTTTTACTGTTGCAGGAAGCCGACAAACCAAACTCCCTACTGTGCAGAGTTAGCCTTATTAAAACGTTAGTTCATTTCATCTCATCTAAGGAAAAATAATCACTGTATCATTGATATAAAACAGAAAACCGATTCAGACATACACACATATGTAGGTATAGATATTATTACTGCATCATTACAAACTAAAAAATCTGGTTAATTCTTAAATCTTTGTTAATATTTTGTTGCACGACCTCTTAAAGCAACCACGTGACTTATGTTACTCTCTATGAGGCGTCAGCACCTTTCATCAGGTATTTTGACCCAAGCCTCGTTAGTAAACTTCAGGGCTCCTAAAAGACCACATCAGAAAAGACCACTTGTGTGTTGAACTGTGTTTCAAGTCCTTGTCCTTTTAGAGGACCTGATACTGAAACCAAGCTTTCAAACACGTGAAAGCACAATTCTTTCCAGAATTTTTAGACATCTTGAGATTTCATTGGACCCAGATTCCAGACACCCTGTACCAAATGCAGCAAGTAGCCACAGAACAGAACCACACCTCCATGTTTCCCACTGAGAACATTTGTCTTTTCTTTGGCTGCTTCATTTCTGCATCTGTGCATTGAGCTTTGACTTGTCTTATTTGTCCAAAAGACATCCACCTAGAAGTGTTGTTTCAAAATGTCAACACAGACTTACTTCCAACAGTGGTGTCTGCTCGGTCGTCTTCCATTAAAGCTTCCTTCGGAGTATTCCTCTTATCCGATGGCACCATCTAGTGGCTGACAAGCGTATCACACAAAAACGCTGTTCGTCTGTTTTTTTAAGATGGCGACTTCACGTTGCTGTTTTATAAATGCTTCTGTAGCCGACAAACAGAGCTAAAACACGTTGTTTTACCAGTATTATTCTCATGTCATGTTGTGTTTTCATATATTTATATTTTAGAGACTTTCTTGTCCGTGAAAAGTTCACCAACTCTGCATCAGCCGAGGTATTCCTTAAATTTGAAGCATCTAAGCGGCAATCTAACGCTATTGGTTAGTTCTGGTCGACGCTCAGTTTCCTATTGCACGGAGCTCTGCCGGGCAGGGGGTGTGCTTATATCACTGTACAAGATAAGATAATGACTTTTACGGATTTCTGACAAATCATACATGATTTCTGAAAGAGGAAAACTCCGGAAAGCAGCTTCAAGTCCACTTTGGCTCAAACAGCAAGGGGTGGTGGAATCTGACCCTAATGAACCTGGACCATTGAGTTTACTTCTAATGTTTTCTGAAGTTGTTCTGTACTCTTTGGCTACTGTCTTCAATTTATTGTCAGTCTTGCTTTTGAGTCCACGTTCAGGGAGACTGGGAGTCCTGTGGACGCTAAACTTCTGAAACATTTGTTCGCCAGAAGAACATCAAGCTGCCTGGAGACATTTCTAGCCTGCATCATTGGCACGTAGGTCAATAATTGTCTTTCTTCTCACATGAGAACACTCTCTCCTGAGCTTTAGCCTCAGCTCGTGGTCCATGTTCAGAGTGGTACACACCCTGATAGCAAACAGCATTGTGACTACGTTTCAATAGACAGGCTGACTGATTACAAAACAGAAGACTCATGTGATGCCAATTAAAGAACACATCTTAGTTTAACTGATGAGTTCTGAGTTATTTCAGTGACCGTTGAGGATTTTTCTCTCTTTAACAGGAAAGTGCCGACAATTTTACCCACCTCTATTTGTATCTACCCAACACGCCAAAACTGATTTGCTTTGGTGTGACTAGTCTTTCTTTTTTCAGGGTTAACAGGAAGAAATCAGAGCACAAAGGCTACTGAGTATTTATGCTGCTTATTGAGCTAATTTATCATGTATAAAAAGCCATTATCTAGCATGAATTTAAAAGGGGTGGTTACTTCTGATTCTGAGGCTAACAGTATTCAGTCCATCTGTTGTCTGCCTGGCAACCTTCTGGTTCTCAGTAAATTAATTGTGCTGTAAAACGACCGATTTCATGGCGGTTTAATTGCTATCAAACAATCAGAAAGAGTCAACATAAAAAGCCCGACTGTAAACACTGCAGCAAATCAATCCTCCATTTTTGTGGCTAAACGGGTGGCTGAAAGTGTGAGCTGAAAATTTTCAGAGAAAATTTGGGTAAACACTTTGAAGTCCTCACACATAAACGCGGTGTGTTTATGTCTTCGTCTCACCTGAGGGGCCATATTTAAAAGCCCTCACACCCTGTCAAACTCTCTGCCATCGGAGTGTTTTCATTTCCACTGTAAATTGCACTGGGACCTCAGAGACAAAGTGTGTGTGTGTGTGTGTGTGTGTGTGTGTGTGTGTGTGTGTGTGTGTGTGTGTGTGTGTGTGTGTGTGTGTGTGTGTGTGTGTGTGTGTGTGTGTGTGTGTGTGTGTTAAGAGAATGAGAGAGGGAGCAACATGGCACCTTTTAAACTGGTGACTAAAGTGAGTCAGTCCACAGTGACGGGGGAGATGTGAAAGGAGTCGGACCTGTTGGATGTCTAGTGGATCTCATTATCAGTGGAAACCGCATACAGTGGGAGTCTTTGAAGACGTGGGGCCGGGCCATGATCCAGCTTTACACCACTTGTCGAGCCGACACACTGCTTCTTTATCACAACCAAAATCAAACGGATGAAGTTCAGAAACACTGAGAACCTGCATTTGTCCTCCGTTTTATGCCAGTTTAAGCAGACGGAGAGAAAAAAACAATGGAAAAAGTTAGCTTTGTTTTTGAGAAAAATGATTTTAAAACTTTTAACTGCTGTTGGATGATGGATATGATTTTCCTGCATGTTATATTTGAAAGGTTGTATATATTTTCTATCTGTCAAGGCTGACCTCATCATAAAGGTGAGAAAAATGCTGCAGAGTTTATTTTTTGCTGACTGTTGATGCCTTCAATAAACAATTTCCCCACCCCAACTGGCTGACACTGAAAATAAGTAGAAGGTGAGGTAACAGAAGTCCCGACTGTCGCAGTAACACATGATCCAAATGGGTTTCCTGTTAGTAGTTGTTCTTTGATGGTGAACAGCACTTAATCCTCTACAATGTAACTCAAGTAATGCCACTTTGCACCTCACAAGTGATCCTTTAACTTTGCACCTCACAAGTGATCCTTTAACTTTGCACCTCACAAGTGATCCTTTAACTTTGCACCTCACAAGTGATCCTTTAACTTTGCAGATCACAAGTGATCCTTTAACTTTGCAGATAAAGTCAGACATGGATGACAGGTGGCATGCCTATACCCTCACCCTGGTCACATCATCACTTAAACCCCTCCCCATGGTGGTAATTATCTCTGAGGGGAACAAAAGTGGCTGCCAGGCATTTATTACTGGCATGGCAGCTCAATGAACAACACATATTTCTTCTATAGGGCCAATTTGCTGAGAAACTGCAACAAAGCCTGGTCTAATGAAGGGAAATTTTACATCGACAGACACAGTCAGACCAACAGGAGCTGAGCATCTCACCATGAAAGGAGAACAAAAAGAGAGGTGGAATAATGACACAGAGGAGCATTGTGACTCTGTGTGTTGGTTATCAGATTTTTCTATTTGAGTTATTAGAAAATGACAGAAAACTAAAAATTCTGTTAGTTGATTTTTTTCACACGCTGCCAGACTTAAATTGTGACCTTTTTCTACAATACAAGTAATGTTGTTTAAAGATTATGAGCCAGAGATGTTTTCAGTTCATTTAAGCCACTTAAATAAAAAACTCTATGTAAGAATTTTCTGATGATAGTTCTTATTTATTTGTTTTGTAATTTATTCTCTTATTTTTCATGTTAATTTATTAAATGTTTCCTTCTGGTTGCTTTTTAAAACTTAAGCGAAAATGTAACAAAAATACTAATTATTTTTAATAGGTTTTTTTTCAGTTTTCTAATCAATTGGTGATAAATTTATACTTTCAGATATTTTGATGCTAAGTACTCATTTGAATGCACATTTAAATTCACTATAAACTGTTTATATGGCTGGTTATTTAAGGGATAACTTAATGGAATAAGTTATAACTTAAAGGGGACATATTCAAAACTCATCTTTTGTGTCATCTTGTGCTGCTTCGTGGGTCTACTGCCACTCCAAATGTGGGAGAATGATAACGTCCATCCATTTTCTGTCAGCGTTTGATTTTAGGAATTATGGGCCTAAAACAAGCCGCTTCAAAAAGTTCCCATTTGAGATTTCACAAAGGAGGAAGTCAAACCATCTATAGAGCTGCTGATGGAGGAGCAGCAGCAGGAAGGTCCTGGGTTCGCTTCCCGGCCTGGGATCTTTCTGCATGGAGTTTGCATGTTCTCCCTGTGCATGCGTGGGTTCTCTCCGGGTACTCCGGCTTCCTCCCACAGTCCAAAAACATGAGTGTTAGGTTAATTGGTCTGTCCAAATTGTCCTTAGGTGTGAGTGTGTGAGTGTGATTGTTTGCCCTGTGTGTCTCTGTGTTGCCCTGCGATGGACTGGCTCTCTGTCCAGGGTGCACTCCGCCTGATTGCCCATTGACTGCTGGAGATAGGCCCCAGCCCCCCCACCCCCGTGACCCCACGTGGACAAGCGGGTTCAGAAAATGGATGGATGGATGGATGGATGGATGAATTCAATGATCTGTTTTTACATAAATCCATTAGTAATTGCATCGTTTAACTATCATGAACCTGCAGCAGAGAAACACTGATTGGTGAGGAGCATAAAGCACCTGAACATCAGTTTATAGAAAAAGGCGTGAGCATGTGAGCCTCAACTACAGTCCAGCAGCAGAGCAAGGGCTAAACCATCTGAAGGAGCTGCCCGACAGCAATGGATGTGCTTTGGTAATCTGGAAAGACAGTTCAAATAGGAGAGTAAAGCTGAAACGTCAGAGCACAGAGCAGGCGAGATGCAGGGCCAAACTCGAGGCTCACAGCACACAGCAGTGAAGGAAGAAAGGGTCATGTCTGCACAGTCTGCATGTTGTGTGCTGGAGTCAGCAGAGACAGAGAATCGCAGCAGACAGGCCATTAGCTGTCTCCTAAAGCCACGGGAGTCAGTTTAAGTAACACTTAACAAACATCTGCTGGGGAAAAGGAGGATGAAACAAATATCAGGTGGACATCTCTAAGCATGTAACAATTCCGGACAGGAGATGGAGAAATTGACTAAAAGATGATAATAATCACAACAGGAACATGCTACGGCTGAAACTAAGTGTTTTCTTCAACACATCCTTGTTTCTGAGGTGAAAATGAGACCAGAACACTGACAGTGAGCACAAATGAGGAGGTGGGAAAACAGCCAGGGCTGGTTTAGGGGATGGTGTAAATGTTAATCACTTCCACCTCTGGTTTACAAGAACGCAGCATGTTGTGTCTATGAACGCTCGTGTTCCATTTATTTTCCCACACGCGTGCACAAGTGGGTTTTTCTCTGGAAGTGAATTCTGTAGGTGTGAGAACAAGGTCACGGGGAAGGGCACAAGTAGCTAAAAACACACATCAGTAACAGAAAACTCATAAATAGCGTTTATCCAGATTCGTTTGTTTTAAATTCTACATCTTGTACTGAAAATGACGCTTTCCATCATTCCCGTTTGAGCTGATGAGATTCTCAGTCATTGTTGCTGAGAAAACAGCAAACAGCCTGAAACTACCTGCAAGACTTTGTTTTTTACTCTTCTGTGACGAGGGAGGAAGGTGCTCTCCTGGTTTCTGTTTATCAGCCCGGAGAATCACTTTTAGTCTTTCTGGTTAATTAACTAAGTGATGTCTCTAGGCCATGTTTGTGCACAGATCGGTGCCAAACTCCATCAAGCCACCCAAGTGTCTCTCTGACTTCAGGCAGACAGCCTCTGGACCTAAGATGATAATTGCAAAAGAAACAGGGAAGACTGAACGTGCACACGCTGAAACAATTACAGGAGGAACATTACTTTTCCTTTTGCTCTTTTCCTCCATCCTTCACACTCGTTTCTTTTTCAGCAGAAGATTCTAATTTTGTTCAACTTTTCGTGCATTTCTCCTTGTTTGTCTCTCTTTTCCGTCTCTATTCAGAGCTTGAGTTTATCCCGAGCTCTACCGTTGGAGAGGAGAACCCTCTTCCAAACTCCAGCTATCGGTCTCGTTTAATCCATTTTATTCTCGTTTCCACCGTTTCAAATTCTTGTCTTCGCTCTGCTGGGCCTCGGCTAGAGGCAGCCAGAAAATTTCCTCTGACTAAACTTCGATTGGCCCCCTTCAAGCTCTCTCTCTCTCTCTAGGGTCATTTACTTCTTTCCTTTCCTGGCATGAGCCACGTTGCATTCTTCCAAAAGGCTCTTATGCGGCAATGGAAATCACTTTGGAAGTGACTCAGGCTCCTCTCCTCTTTGTACCCCAGATGACGCCTGCAGAGAGAACAAGGGGGAAAACTGGCCGAGGACGAGAGAAGACAAAAACACTCGCATGCTCAAAACCATGTTCCGCATACACACAGAGAGTCAAACATGTGTCACGTCTTTTGTGAAAGCACAAATTTTCACAGCGTGACTCAAAGATTTGGGAAAGGCATGGATCTCCTTTAGATCCACTCCTCCAGCTCAACTCATGTGCTGCTGTTGAGCTCCTCACCACCTGTTCTAATCACCAGTCTTCTACCCTATTTATTCACGATGATGAGCAGTTAGTTATTTTTCCTTTTTTCTACATCCTGTTTATCACACATCTGTCTACTTTCTGTGGAGGGTGGTGAAGTTGGTGCCAACAGGATGGTAGTAACAAGGTTAACCTTTGAGGTAAATCTAATTCAAGATGGATGCCTCAGCTCAGCAAACACAGCTACCCAGATTTGATGCAGGTGTAGCCGAGTGTCTTTCACAATACACGTTCCAACTGATTGTGCACAATCCTGCACTAATGCATGAGATTTTTTAAGATTTTCCCAAAACAGCTATAACTCAATCCTGACCTTAGTTTAAAACTCTGGCATGAAAAAGGACAGAAAATATGCAATCCTTCAAAAATGGACTGGCTTTGGTTCAAAACTTTCTTTTGGAAACTCGTGGAAAACACCTGGTTGAAGTAAAAATAAAAACGCTTTGTGCTTGGGTCCGGGACAAGTTCATATCTCCTCCATGCAAACAAACGTTCAAATGTGGTGCTGTGAAAAACAAGTTGTGACATGATTTTCTGCATTTGCCATCAAACGTCGGTTCAGCTTGAGTCAAGAAACCACGAGCTCACAGATTTCCATTACACGTCCTATAGTAGTCAGGAGGATTGTTACACAGCCAGTTTATTAGCTGTTAAAGTGAGCAACACGAGCACAAATAAGACAACCATGTCATGGCACTGTGGCTCACCTTTACTAGATTGCGCCGAGCAAACAGAGGTGATGTAATGGCATCCCAGTATGTGTGCTTTCAAACACCATCAATCAAAGGTTGTGGAATCAGTGGTGAGACCATTGAGCTGCAGGGGTGTTTCACAGTGCTGCCTCTTTACACACACACACACACACACACACACACACACACAACCTCAAAAACGAAGCAAATATTGATACACTGAAATATCGTGATATTTGATGTTATGATAAACAATATTTACAGTTTATTGAGAATTTTTATGGTAGCATTTACTGTAATTCTTTTGTGTGGTGAAATTCAAAGTCCTGTCACGTTCTGCGGGTGGAGATGGTGGACCATGTGTGGTGGTGGGTTCCGGAGGCAGAAGAGCAGGCACGGATAACGTAAAAACGAATTTAATTACTGAACGGGAACGGCAGGAACAAACACAACGGTGACAACAAACAACAATGATCTGATGAAGGAGCTGATTGGGAAAACATGGGCAGGTTAACGAGGGACAGGTGAAAACAATATGGACTAATCGGGGCAGGAGAGAGACACAGTCAGGAGGGCAGGGGCAGATCGTGACAAGTCCAACTGTTAGGTTGCAGCAGTTTGTAACCACCTTTATTCTGAAGGAACAAAGTGATATCAATAGGAAGCCTAAGTCACACCTATCTACTTCCGGATCACGAGTCCACAGAAATAAGAAAAAATGAATGCAAGTCAATGGGGCTATAAAAACTATTTTCTGGTTCCGTATGTCATGTGCCATGGATTTCACATATGATGTCCGTGATTTTTAAAGACGCTTTTTTGATGCTCATTCTCATTTTTTGATCCTCATTCAGCAGCAAAAGTTATTTTAGGTTTTGTGTGAAAAGACGTATAGCACTACGTTGGGCTCACCAAACTGACATCACCGAACCAGACACACAGAAGAGAAGATTACTTGAGTGAGCTTCAAATCTTTCTTCCAGGACAAAAGCGGGAGAAATGTGGGGAAAATCACGATTAATCTGACTATGTGGTGAGTAGCAGCACTGGGGGAGAAGATATTCTGCGTCAACGGCATATATGTAAATTTTTACAAGCTAAAATTGCTTAAATTATGTGACAGACATTTTCAAAACACTCATCATTACTTTCATTTTAACTTGAAGAACAACATGTATGTGTGATTCAAGGCGTAAGGCCCCGTTCGCTTGCATTAATTTTTTCTTTGTTCTGGGAACCCATGAGCTGATGGAAAGGGGAGGAGACTAACCCCAGTTTCACACTGGAAGTATCTGCGGCACTGCCGTTTACTCGTGGTTTACTCGCGAATAGGGTTGTCACGGTAACCGGTGTAGGGGTAAACCCTGGTAAAAAAGATGACAATAATAATAACCGTCTTGTTTTTTTAAAAACTATATTATCTCGGTGGATTACTGTGGCTGCGGTGTAGGCGCGGTGACCCTTACCAGCCACCGTATCATCTGCTGAAGTTGCCGGCAGCACATGCGCACTTTGTTGTTTACAACCAAAACTTTCTTGAAGCTAAAGCTGAAATAACGGCCAAAGGAGGAGACGGCAGCGCTCAGGACATTTTTTATCCCTCAAAGAAGACAAAGTCGGAAGTATGGGCATCTTTTGGATATTTGAAGAATGCCGAGGGACAGTTGATAGAAGACGGCTGTCCTGTTTGCAGCACGTGCAGAAAAAGTGTCTGTGAAAGGCAGCAACGGTTCAAATCTCATGACACATCTGCGTGATCATCACCCACAACTCTATAGTCAATGCAAGGCAAGTTAACGTTAGCGTTTTAGCTAAAATGTGTGATCCGAGGGTTTAGCTTGAGGGAGAATGCAACGAGTCGCTATATAAAGCAGCCGCAGCGCCGCTACTTGCATATAAACCGTGTCGCGGACACCCCCATATTGAAATGACGCTATGCATTACGGGGCTCCCAGGGGCAGATAAGAGTTGGTCTCTCTCCGAGAATAATTATGAATTTATGACATTTTCCCAAATCTGCAAAGCTCACTGGAAGGACACAAACCGAGGATGACATTTTCCTGATACAGGGTTTATTACTCAAGTAAGGGTAAAAAAGTATCTAATTAGAAGGCTACTTGAGTACTGAGTATCATCTGATCTAATATTTTTAAAATGATGACATCAAACTGACAAAAAATAAGAAGTTATGGGCAAATATTGGTATTTTAAAGACTAAAGGGGAAAAATGTAAACAAATAAACAACATAATTACAAAATAACACATTTTAGGCAAAATTTAGACACAAACTGAGGACAATATTTTCCTGATATACAGGGTTTATTTAGTTTCCTGAATATTTAACATGTTTAAAAAAAATACCGTGATAATACCGATAACCGTGATAATTTTGGTCACAATAACCGTGAGGTTAAATTTTCACACCATGACAACCCTACTCGCAAACTTCAGAGGGGTTCTTTTCACACCAGGAGCATCTTGGCAGCGGCACAGCTTCCTCCCTGTGCTATTCGATGGACTCGCAAGATCACAAGATCCCTCGAGACTTCAGGTCACAGTTTGTGCAAACCACCACTAAACCAAAAAGGATGAAATCACGTTTGATATCGCTGTTTATATGATGTTGTTCCCCTCCACTGCCAGGATTAAAGCCATGAAAAACACACCGCTGCACTTCAGGAACAATGCTGTGAGTAAATAAAATGTTGGGTCACATTAAGCTTCATATATATGAAATTGCATCACTGCAGTACTTTTATTTTGAAAATTATTGGGGATTTTACACTAAAACAGTGTGTGATTTCCTGTCTAGCCTATGTTAACTGCGGAAATTAACGTGTCCCAGAAGCGGCTCATGGAAAAAAAGGAACCCGACCCCATCTTTAGTGGCACGGCGTGCCGCTTCTGGGACGCGACTGGAAATTGCCGCGTTGCTGCTGGTTTGAAACTCCACAGACTATAATGGATTTTATTTGAAGCTGTGGCGTTCTGTTGCCGTTCTGCGCCACTGATGCTCTCAGTGTGAAACCAGGATTAGGCTCCTTATGACACTGGAGGTCCTACTTAAATTCACCCTTTAATTGTAAATATTGACCAACTTTCAGCATTGCAATCATCACATCGCCAGATTCTTTTCAACAGCAGTTCCACTTTGAGTGTAAATGGGGCTGATCTATCAGAAAATAAGAATCTCTCTGTTTTACTATTAAAAACACTCAAGTCTACTTGTGTTCATTAATGGTGTCTTGGTATCTTAATGCAATTTTGTCCAAACATTCAACATTTATTCGTTGTTATTTCTGGAGTTCTTTTTTATTATTTCTTTTCTTGTGTGTTTTTCTTTAGATTAGCAAAAGCAAAAGCAGAGCAAATTCCAGCTTTAAATGGCTCGCACGTGAGAGGTCAGGGGCCCTGTGGTGGTCAAGCCTGATCTGATAATATCTACCTCACAATAGGCCTCAGACATTTGAAAGTAGAAACTCTATTATTGGCCTGTTAAAGTGCCAGACTGAATTTCACACACTGACACACATCATTAAAGTTGGGGGGGTGGGGTGGGGGTGGGGGGGGGGGCACCCTGACCATTCGCTCAATTGTCCTGGATTAACAGATTTCTTTTAAAGCCTTACAGTCTGGCTAGTTTTAGAGAAGTCCTTCTGGGAATGATTAAATGAGATACACTCTTATTATGTGTAAATGTGGATTTAATACCAGTATTTGACTTACTATAATGTTTTAGGGTGGGGGAGTGCTCGGCTCAGAGTGGTTATTAATTAAGTCTTCTGAGGTTAGCCCACATAAGCACAGTTTTATTTTAAAAAAAACACACATTTTTGTATTTTTTTAAGCTGTAATGAGAAACAAAATGACTGTAGTTGGGACAGCAGGACCAGTGAGGGAGTCTCAGTTTCTGGTGCTTTAGGAGTCTGGAGATTAGCGTCTAATTTTGGGGTTTGTACATTAAATCTTCCTCTGTTGTCATACATTCAATGACCCTATGTGCTGTAGAGAAGATTAAACAACATATATTTTAATTTTACAATACTCCAGTGGGCCATTTTCTTTATTAAGGCTTGCTTATTATGAGGATTGCTGTAAAGATGCAATTTGCTGGGTTCCTTATATAGGAAACTTTTTTCTGATTGGCTTAATGAACTGACCTGTATTGGAATGTTTACTATGTGAAATGCCTTGAGACGACTCTTGTTGTGATTTGGCGCTACATAAATAAACTTGAATTGAATTGAATTGTCGTTTATAATAAAACAAGCAGGAAACAAGCTTCACAAATGGCGGCCGACTGATTATTTCCTTTATTTTAAATAATCAGTGTAAGCGCATTAGGACTATTAGTAGGCATTTAAGGGAACCTGTTTGGTGACATCAACCGTCTATGCTACCATTTGGAAAAGTAGTTTAAAATCACAATTTGCAGCATCAGGGTACCATTTGTTTTTCTTTCTTCCACCATCTTTTAATGTAGAGAAAACAAGATGGAGCATGACTGCACTGCATGGTCCTTGGTGGAAAAGACAACAAAGTTCTTGAAAGACATTTAAAAGAACACCATGAATTATTACAGGTTTTCCCAGCTTGTGTTAACCTCCATTTTTGTTTGGAAGGTGCCAACAATGGAGTTTCTTCTCATGGATAAAATGAGTTAGGTGTGTGTTTAGCCCAAAGATCCTCAAGTAGGTTTAATGTTGGTTGTGTTTTGTGCAGCCAAAGAGCGTTGTTTGGGATTTATTCGACTTATTTTGCTTTAAATGTTTTATAATTTCCCTCAAGTAACAAGGTCAGTCGTATGTATACAAAGAGGTGATCAACTGTTAACATACTCACTCCAGCAACCACCTCTACATGAAAACACATCAGCATATGATAATAAGCTAATTATCTAAAGGGTTTTATTTTCCTTATCCTGGACTAAATGATTGCTCCAAATCCCATCTCAACCAGATACTAATCTTCCCTCTGAACTGCAGCGATCCGTTTAGACAAGTGGTGTCAAATCCTGGTCCACAGAGGCCGCTGTCCTGCATGTCTCAGCTGCTTCCCTGCTCCAACACACCTGATTTAATCAATGGATAATTAACAGGCTTGTACAGAACGTGAGGACACACTAAACTCATAATTCAACCACAGAATCAGGTTTTTGTGGAGCAAAGCAATGTGTGAAGCATGCAGGATAGTGGATCTCTAGGACCAGGAAAGCACATCCCTGATTCAGATCATCATCTTTGGTCATTCTTTAGGAAGCGTGTTTGGTTTCTTCCTCTGGTGATTTTCTGAGCACATTTCTTACTTTTAACCAGAAAAAAATGAAGTGGAAATGAAGAACGTGTTGTTTTCTTATGATGCATGAATCGTAGACATCAGTTGAACAGACCCTTTAGGAGGAATAGTAGTGCAGATGTGACACTTCATCCCTGGTGCCAATCAAAGAGCTCCTCCTGTGATGAGGGCACCTTTTTGTGAAAGGGGAGCTTTTTTTGGCACAACACCAGCAAATGCTAAAGGAAGTCAACTGGAAAAGATGGTAATGTTTGAAGAAATAATGTTAGGTAATAATGCTTTTTTGCTCATTTTCATTTACATTTCATCATTTTTACATCTTCATATTCATTTAAATTTTTTTTATCATTTACCATTTTAGTGCTTTTGAAGTATAAAATATTTTCTTCTATGTCTACCAGACTTTTTTTAACATGATATCTGCATTTATTAAAACACACTTTTGTTGACTCCTATACCAAGCAAATTGCTATAAACCAGGGGTGTCAAATATGCGGCCCACGGGCCGGATCCGGCCCGCAAGCGGGTTAAGTCCGGCCCACGAGATGGTTGTGTAAACTTTATTTTCATACTTTACAATTTAGAGTGAAAATAAACGTATCATTGTGAGCAAGTTTTCTCTGTAATGAGTATAAATAAAACAAAGCTGCGCTCAAGGCTCACACAAGAACTTGAATCACATCCTGAAGTTGGCCGCCACTCAGGATGTGACTTCTGATATTGATGTGCTGGTGAAAGCTAAAAGATGTAAAGTAAAATGAGTCAAATATACTTTAAGTGCTGCATGAAACTGATCTTGCCATGTGATCTGTAAGCTCTTTGAATCACTAAGGAATGTTTTTTTTATTTGTTGATTTTTTTTTTTCAAATTTTCAAGTACACTTCAGGTGTTGTACTTGTACTACACTGTCCTCAGGCTCCAGTCTTGTTTTATATTGATTGTATTAAAACAAAGAAAACAATCTGAAGTTTATTTTTTATTTACCGATCCGGCCCACTTGGGACTAGATTTCCCTCAATGTGGCTCCTGAGCTAAAATGAGTTTGACACCCCTGCTATAAACGAAAGCTTTTTTCTGCAAAACGGTATGATGAAAATTGAAATTTACAATTCAGAACATCTCAATTATGTATTTGCAACAGTGTTTGGAAAAGACACGGGTATATAAAGAAACATTCAAGATCGTTACAAGTAAAATGTGATCAAAGACCAAACAAAGTAACATCGGCAAATGTGCCTTTAAGATGAAGAACCCTCCCACCAGACCGACTCTTCCACACAAACAGAGGTTCACTGAAACATAAAACAGCCTGAAATGAGATGTGAATCCTTTTCTGACGGAGGACGAGATGTGAGAGGGCTCTTTGCAGCCGTCACAATGATCCAAGACACAAACGATTCAACACAAGTGGGCATTTTGATTTTTCACACTTGTGCAGCAAGCGCTTTGGCTGACTGGCTCATGGCTGTGGCCCACTCCTTCCAAGTGTCAAATCAGTCAGAGCAGTAATGTGATGCACAAGAACTAGTCCAGAACCTCTGGGTTGAGTTTCGGGAGGTTTTCTGGAGTAGAAACAAGTCACAGTGGTTGTAAACTTCTTTGAACATCAGCAACCCCGTGCTAAAGCTCTAGCGCTCCAGATGCCTGGCAACATAACAAAACGTCATTATGTAGACGCACTCTAAATAACAACGTTTTCCCACTGACAAAATCAATGCCATACTCTGTTAATCATGCTGATGCAAGCTTGTCGTGAGGAGTGAAAAGAGCCCTGGGACTCACCCACCAGCAAGTAGCGAGCACTTAGCTGAAAGACAACCAGCTCGCCACAACACACTCACTGCCGCTGTGATGTAGTGTTTATGAAGACAAATTTAGGCTATTTCTATACCTGGCCTCCCGTGAGGATTCGTGTCTCCTGGTACTCAGATGAAAGAGAAGCAGTTCACCGAAATACAAGCATGACTCAGAGGAAATGTTCCTCTAGAAGATTTATCACCAGCAGACTTCACTGAGCCTGATGTTTACCTAATGAGAACTCATCAGAGAGTACAAAAGAAGCGGCTTTGTGCAGAGTGGTGGAGTACTTCATTTTAATCATTCATCCTTTTATTTTTGCTTGTATTTCTGCAGGTTTTCTATTAGATCCTGCATGTAGAATAATGATCTTAGCTATATTAAAGAAGCAGAAGCTCAGGTTCATTTCTCTGTCTGAAAGTTTGGGTGACTCAGCTACCATCTTTGTCCTGGTTTGCTCTCTGGTGCAGCAGATGATGCTGAGGTGCGTTAAGGAACCACTGAGCTTCTGGGTCCTCTGCCTGCCACTATGAACCTTCACTTTCCTGGACAGAAATCTTGTTAGTTTTAGTTTGAGAAAACAGACTTTTTTCACAAACGGATGTGTGAACGAGTGTTTTATTGTTACACCCAGTTTCATCATTTAGTATCACAGTCAGAATACTTGGAGACGATCTTCAACAGCAATGTGTTAATCAGGGGTGGATGCTCCTCCATGAGACAGACACTTTCAGCTTGAATCAGCAGGACTGTCCTGATTTCTGAAGGAGTACTCCCTGGGTGTTTGAAGGAAATGTCACAGGAAAACAAATAGTTTAAAATAACTCAATAATTATCTTACCTAAAAGGAGCTTTGTTATGTTGAAATGAAGAGATACATAAGCCATCGTGACATCACATCACAGAAATTCGTTTCTAAGCATGTCTGCCCTCAGCTTCTGTAGTTTCCAAATAAATCCATGTACCCATCCATCCATCATTCGCCCATCCATCCATCCATCCATCCACTCATCCATCCATCCACTCATCCACTCATCCATCCATTCACCCATCCATCCACTCATCCATTTAAAAAAACGTGTATCTGGGTTAAAGACCCAAATCTCATGACCTTAGGTGAGGGTTTGACATAAATCGAGATCGAATAGAAAATTTTGACTCGGCTCCTTCTTCATTATCCCCTGAGCAATGACCTCATCACTAGAGATGAAGCCTCAATCAGTACGTCCATCTCTCTATCAAACTGTCAAAGATCTTTATGAAAGAAAACTGAACAGACCAGGCAGGTACCTCAGCGTGCCAGGTCTGGGAGTAGAAGTAGTTGGCTCCTGGTTTTTAGCTGATGTTCTACCTGGGAAAGCAACAGGAAGCCACCTCCTCCACAAAGCACAGGTGAAGGCAGTGGTCTGGGCATGCTGATTCTTGGCATCAATAGGTACATTTCAAAGTTTAAGTTATTTTAAATCATGGTTTTGAAACTTTTAAAGTTTTTTTTGGACTATTTCTGTTATTTGAACATTTGGGATCTTTTATGACTTAAAATAGTCTTGGGCAATACTCTTAAGATTTCATCCATCTGGGAGCACAGCCTATCATGGCAACTCTGTAAAGAGCAATATTCATAATGAGCCATTAAAGTTCATGTCACGCTAACCATTAACCATTGTTGCAGTTGAATTGCACTTCAGTGCTTTATGTTTGTTCTGTGTTTACATTTGCAAAAAGAAGCCAAATGAGCTCAAATCTGTCTGTGCATCAACAATAAATCACCAGCATAAAATTACAGTATTTTAGACAAAACTCGAATGTTTCACCATGTTCAGTTTTCTCTCAAAGTGGTCATTCAAACTGAATTTCTTCAATCGAGCAATGTTAAGAATCCCAGAAAGTGGACTTCACTGTTGAAGTTTCCTTCACAAACGCATAAGCAAATGCACACACACACACACACACACACACACACACACACACACACACACACACACACACACATACACACACACACACACACACACACACACACACACACACACACACACACACACACACACACACCACTAATTTTCCTATCTGTTCTGTTTCACACTTTTACATTTGTAATCCTCGCTCACTCATAATTTTGCTTCTGTGCGCTCGCCTCCAGAGAGAGAAACTAATTTCAGGAGTGAAAGGGGATTATCAGATCCAAACAGAATCTCTCCACCTCCAGACAGAGATACTGATGTACACTTTTCATGGGAACAAAAAACGTGTCTGAACGGCTGGATGGGGAGCTCTCAAGGAAGAATCAAGTTAACCGCCACACTTGCAATTTCTCCTTATCAGCACCAGAGAAGCAAGTTGACAATAGCAAGAAAATGCTGAGCTGACGGCTCAGAGACTCCATGCAGAAGCGATAACAGATAACGCAATCAGCTTCTCCTCATCACATTTTCTGAATTTTGACAAATATTTGAATTGAATGCAAGGAGGCCAGTAGCTGTACGACATGAGGAAAGCAGGGGAGCGTTATCACATTAGTGTCGCCTCTGTCTTTTACACCAGGGACTGGTTCAGAAATGTCACACAAATAATTCCCCTCCCATTTTTACTTGTCTTGTTGTATTATTGTAGGGGACATTCATTCTATCCCATCCACTTACCCTCGTATTCAAGTAGGGACACAAATACACAAGCTGACACGCCAAGCCCTACCAAGCAAGCCAAGGAACCCATAGAGGAGGGTACAAAAACAAAGGAGTGAAAGAAAAATGAAAAATGTCTATGTTTGGAGCCAGCTGGTAAAAGCTGAGAGTAAATTAACAGCTGGATTAAAATGTGATAAAAAGCATCGAAATAAACCCGCAGAATAGATCCAATTAAGTGATGGGGAAATTTGGTAAACAGTTTTCAGCACTAGAACAAATATGTTTTCATGCATTTTGGTACTTTAGCATAATTTTTCCTATATTTATGATCCACAAGAGTTGGAGCCATCGAATTCAGATTCAATGTGTGATCAAAGGAAATAGCAGAATTAGCCACAGAGCCAGGCGATAATTGGTCCAGGTGTCTTTAGAGCCTTATCTCATCAAAGAGGATGGAAATCTAAAGTAAGGAGCAAACACTGGAGCCCCAAAGCTTTCCTCACATTAAAGTGTGAGCCTGGCGCTGTCCCTTCTATTACAACCTAAGCCCAGCAGAGCTTCAAAGCTACTTTATAAAGGCTGTTAATGGTGCTGATGACAGCACAGAGGATATCCGTGTGCCAGGTAAAGAACAGGCCAAAAAAAAGGAGAGAGGAAAATAGAGAAAAAAGATTTTTGATTTCTTTTTAAAAAGCCCGTAAGGCAGGTGCAGCATTTTCTAGAAGCTGTGAAAACTGAAAATCTCACTCGGGAATTACTGTCATCTTTAACATTTGGCAAGAGTGGCTATAGTCAGTGTTTCTGTAACTAAGCACTCATGTGGCAGCACAATGGAAGACACACTTACTGAGAGTCATCAATAACGTATGAATCAGAAAGCAACAGAAAAAAGGCAGACCTGAAAGGTTATCCATTGACTGGATGTTTCACAGCTCTCTGAATTATTCTGCTTTCTGTTTTCTCGCCGATACAGCAACAAGGTGGCTTTCATGGCTATTCCTCTCCAACATATAAGCAGGAAAACCAAGTGGGTGCTCGTCTCTTGATGCTTCATCGTGCATGAGACATCCCAGGGCTGCTCGTGCCGGGGTTTGGGCATTTTTTAAATCTTGTTTATGCCTTTAGTTTAGACTCTGGCATTGAGTTTGCTGGTAGTTCTGCTGCTGCTGCAACAGCAGCGGTACAGAGAGCCAGGGGACAGCATGGTGGCTTTTGAAACAAAACAGACAGAACAAGAAAGGCTATTTATAAAAGGCGAGCAGGGTAGTTGTTGTGAGCTGGTAACAAGTGAGCTGTATGGTGATGACTATAGCAAAATTATGATGGTTGACGACGACACCAAGAAACGCAACAATCAAAAGAAGCTACCGACAGGACGTTTTGTCAGGATCAATAAGCTAAACGTTATGGCTTTAACATCCCAACGGATGTCCTGAGCTCACAACAAGCTGAAACTTAGATCAAGTAAGTAAAACAAATAACTCAGCAACAGCCTTCCCTGTCGAGAGCCAAGATGGGTGAGTCCATTGATGTTCATTTTTATTGTGACGTAGATCAGCTTTTACTGACTCGAGCATCTTCCTGTCCATTTCCACCTAATGTTGAAAATATGTTCAGTCTGCACGTGAAACTCAAGAGTGACCGATCGTATTTCAAAAATAACAAGTAAAAAAAAAACGGTTTCTCTGTTAATACATTCAATTTCTCATGCTGGCAAAGACACAGGTGCACCATTTCCAGGAACTAGGAGTGAGCCACATCAACGCTGAGCTTCAGACGGCATTTTTGGGAGTCTTATTTCCTGATATTTGGACATCTCACCTCTGATTGGATATCAGCAACACAACACTACCACTGATTCGTAATGTTGATGTTTTATCTCCATGTCACGATGGCCGACTGGGTACGGGAGTTGAGCTTGGTAAGGACGTTTGATGTCTGGATTATTTGGTAGAGAACTCTGATCATGGGTTTCGATGAAACGATGACTGAGTGAAGAGCCGGTGCGGCGTCTTCCATATATAGGCTTGGGTGTGACTGGGAGAATGCCGGGTGTTCCCACGAGGAGCATGCTGGGAAATGTGGTCCAAGATGGAGGCCGGTTAGCTGGGAGAGGCCGGTCCGGGGGCTTGGGTTCTGACACTCCACAACACAAGTTTGAAGGAGTTCTGCTGTGTGGTGGAGTTGCTAATGCTAAAAGTTAGCTTCTACTAGTCGAGACATTCTCTGCTGTTTCCTGGACGCTAAAACAACAACAGCCTTCCTCGTCGTGAGTCAAGATGGGTGAGTCAATGAACGTTAAGTGACTGTGTGATGTAGATCTGTCAGGCTTTTCTAATCCTAGACTTTCACAGTCTATTTTCTCTCAGAAGCTAATGCAGGAAACAGGTGTAGGAGACTATTTTCATGTTCAGTCTACATGAAAAACTGATCATAATCAGAAATATTTAAGAAACGTTTTTGGGGTGTTTCACATCTTTAACAGACGGGGTTTTTAATGGAGATTCAGCAATGTGAAAAAAATCTTGAGTGTTTATATTCTGCATCCAAGCACCCAGACGGTTTATTTATTCACTTATTTATTTGAAGGTCCCTACATTTGGTGCCCTTTCATACTCAAATGATTGATAGGTCAGAGTTAAGAGCATTTGTAAACCAAATAAAAATAGAACTACCGGTATTAAACATTTATTTTAAAACAGTCATGGTGCAGGCACCAAAGCAAAAGTATAGGGGAAAAAAAATAAATGTCCAAAAGAAAAGTCTAAACGACCAACAGAAAACTGTTGCTCAAGACCACTGTGGAGAAACTGAAAGAACACCCGACTGTTTTGAAGCAAAAATCAAAAGAAATGAGAGGTGGGTCAACACATTTCCACAGCATTGTAAATACAATCTCCATCAGAGAGAGTTGGAGTAAATGTTTCCTTCATTCTTTCACCCCTTATTTACTCAAACAGCCTTTCCCCTCCCGGGTTTCCTTGCCCCACCGTGTCTCTTGTGCCCCGCTCGGCAACCATAGAAGCAAAGCCAAGCTGAGGCACTTTCAGAGGCGATGCATCATTTGATGACATGGGCTGATAGATGCCTGACAGACTGCCAAACCCCAAGACGTGCTACATGAGTCAAGAACAAACACTCCTCCGTTGTGTAGATATGCTTTTTGCACATGTATCCATCATCGCAGAGTGGGAGGTGTGTGTTTGTGACTATGAGCCGGTCTGAGGGGGAGAAGTGTCTATCTCAGTGGCGCCATGCTAGGACGACGGAGGAGACCAAGCTCGGGCTCCAGAGC
The DNA here is from genome assembly GCF_043380555.1 of Nothobranchius furzeri. Taxonomy (NCBI): domain Eukaryota; kingdom Metazoa; phylum Chordata; class Actinopteri; order Cyprinodontiformes; family Nothobranchiidae; genus Nothobranchius; species Nothobranchius furzeri. Next base: position 53,164,357 of record NC_091748.1, on the reverse strand, counting down.
TCGGTGACGAGGTGGGAGGACATGAGAGGAAGGTGCTTGATTGGAATGTTCAGAGGAAACCAAGTGTGTGAACTAAAGGATACATGCAAGAATACACCCCCTTCTCGTCTCCTGCCTTCTCCTTCCCACAGAAACACATTTGTAAATGAACAAGCCAATGAAAGTAAAGGCAGATCCGAGCTCTGAATGTCACAGTCAGTCATTGCAGCCTCCCTCTAAGTGATACAGACAGAGACCCATTCTTATTACGCCACCAGTCAAGCCAAGAGGTGGAAAACATTTACATGCAAATACGAATGACCCTACAGCGAGCGCACCGGCTACGGTATTCTAAAGGCACAGCCATGACGAAAAACCTGGCAAAGAGCTCTTGCCAATCAACAGCTCTATTGTAACACACAGACTGCAGAAATAGGTGTTGTGGGTATGAGGGGGGATAGCAATCATTGTTTTGCATTTGTGGTTTATTGGTTCGTACCTGCTTTTGTTATTGCTCCTCAGAGGGAAATGTATGGTAATACATTCAGACAGAGGCTTTATCAAGTGCATTAACAGATTCACCGTGAAAAAGCTTCAGCTCATTTCAGTCTTTCCCACAAAAACTACAGACTCACAGAATCTACTTCACTTCGACTACATTATCAACTGTCTTCCAATTTGGACTATTAGAGTCTTTAGCTCATAACAAACATGACTCTCCATCAGACTGACGCAGTTAATATCAGAGGACAGATTGCCGATGGACTGGCCGGGTCTCCAGGGGTTCTGAACGCCAGGAGACTCTGGCTGTCGCACATGGCTGAGATACTTGGATGAAAGACCGGCCTGCTGTCACCGGACCTGTTGTCTCCAGATGGGTCCCGGCTCTGGCCGCGAGATGCCTGCCCTCGGAGAGCACACTCTGTCTTCCTCGTCCTCGTCCTCCTCCACTCCTTATTTCATCATTTCTCTTATCCAGCAAAAAGTACATCAAACCTGACCTTCCCTTCACGCTTTCAGCACTTCTTCACAAAGTCCAAATCACCATCCTTTTGTTCTTTACCCTTGACATTCCGCTTTTAACTTCGTGTGAAGCTTTCATCTGAAATCACACTCATTGGCTCCGTGTCTTGGCGAAAATCCCCACTGTGTGAGGTGTGCACGGCGGGTAACCAGTGGGGTGGGTGCATGCGTTCACATGCTGAAGCGATGAGCAGACGCACTGCCCAGCAAGGCCTCTTTGATTCGGTATGGCAGAGACCCACAGTGGAGCTGTACATTAATTGGTGCTTCTGAGCCATAAATTTAGGAGAGTACATTCAAGGACCCACTCTCCCTCCACTTTCCAACAGCAACAGAGTCTGAACAAGCATCCTCTCAAGTCTCACACTTTTTTTCACCTCTCCTCTCCTCACTCTACTCGTGGCCTTCTTTCTGCTAAGTGCCTCTCTGTCTCTTCCATACAGTTACAGCTTAAACCATGAACCATCAACACGTCAAAGCCCCAGCCTGCCTCTCGACTTCACCATCGCCCGGCAACAAGAGAGGAGGTGGGTCACAGTTTCTGATCTGTCGCTCCAACTCGCCAACTGCCCTGAACTCCCTGCCAAAAATCTGGAACCGTCTTTGTTTTTTCTGCATTGATTCCCCCAAGTCCCTTGGCGCAATAATCTGTTAATTATCTCAAATAACAAAATTTCAGTCACCTTAGCAACAAAAATAGCCAACAACAAAAGCAAAGGTGACCAGTAAACAATTCTGTCAACAGCAGAGAGTGACAATGTCCTAATTTTAGTTCTGGAGCGTCTCTGCAACCATATAAGCCACAAGATTGAGCCACTTTGGCTGGAAGTTCCCTTGTGAAATGAATCAGCTGTAAAACTGCAGTGGGATAGCTGTAGTCGGCCCCACAGGGCACGGTCTTTACACATTCATGCTGCGCCGATGCGGGAAATGAATCAGGATGTGCGGCGTGTTCTTTGTTGTGTCTCCCAACAAAAAGCAGTTAAAGCTGCCCTGTTATTAGTTATGTGCATCATCAAGTCTACGTAGGTGGGGGGGATAAAACCGGCGAGGTACACAATGTGGGCAGCTTGAGACGAAATGAATGTTTTCTGTGATTTCAGGGAAACTGCGTAGCTTTGGTAGCGGTGATGCTACAGGGCGCAGGGTTGTTATTTTGCCGTGTGTTTGCGTGTGCGTGTGTACAACTGCAGATAATAAAATATACACATTGACGTCATTTTATCATTGTTGATATGTAGAAGCGGCATGTTTTCTCCCACCTAAACCCAAGCTCCTCATTAGTGTAAAAACAAAGCTCAGCTGACTCTGAAACAAAACAGAAGTGTGTGTGTGTGTGTGTGTGTGTGTGTGTGTGTGTGTGTGTGTGTTTGACTGAGAGAGGCTGTGGGGTATGTGAACTTAGTTTAATGACAAGCAAACTGGCCGTGAACACTCAGCTCACACACACACAAACTGTTTATTTGTGTCCAGAAAGTAGACATTGGTGCCCGTCTCCATCATGTCTTCCTGTCTTTTCATCCCGTCCAATATCACTCGTGGGTATGCTGCCAACAGTTTATACACATGGAAATGTCTTTTTCCCAGTGCTGCAGAGTGCACTTTTTTTGGACCTAGGAAAGACACACTTTTACACAAACACACACACTCATACACGTGTGCACACACACACACAGCCTGTGGAAGTACAATAAGCCTACACGGGACGCCAGTTTTGCCAACGAGAATCATCTTTATTCAACAGCCATTTGGCCTTTGGTGATAGCAGCTGCATTCTTTGTTCCTGTCATACCGCACTTCCTCAGGCTTGCATAGTGTGATGCCTCTCCAGCTTCTCCAAGACTATATGTCACAGTTAAAGTGCATTTGCAGAAAACGCTGAAATCACAGCCCTTCCAAACTCCAAAAAGAGGCTAGCATGTGGTCGCTGATGAGTGCAGCAGCATGAGAGGGAGTTAGCAAAGAAAAATGAAAGAGCGCTCATTACTGACTACATCATGCTTCCTTCTTTGAACTCTCATCGACTGCAGTAGCTTGGCTTCACAGATAAATGAGAGCCACGCAAAGATGAGAGTGAAAGAAAGAAACTAGGGCTGGAAAACATGTGATTAAATGATAAAAGGGAGAGAGCGGTGCGATTAAATGGCAGAGGTGGTCCCGCTGGGCTGTAGCCCTTATTGCATTTTAATAGGGAACTGGGTGATCCTTGACCCTTCATGGGCTGAGGTAGCATCTAGCTCAGATCAAACCTTGACACACACACACCCTCTTTTCAAGGCATCTGGGTAATAGGAATGATGGGTGTTATTTTGGACCTTGCAGGGTCACAACCAAATGTGTTGACTCTCCTTCTATGGCAACTTGAGCCGTAGCCTTGGGCAAATATCAACAAGCGAAGCCATATGCATCTGTGAGTGTGCAGTACACTTTAATGTAGGTCTTCAATGCATACATTTCAAAGACCTGTCGTCTACCCTCCCTCTTTCAGCTTCCCCTCCTCCTCCTCGGTGCTGCTGCTCTGCCCTTCAATCACCAGTCCCTCCTTTTCACCTTCTTTTTCTCCCAGCTCCACATGCTAAGTGGGAACATTGTTACGGTCAATTTGTCCCATTCAGGGTACCGGTGGGCAGCGTCCCTGCCCTGACAGCCTGCAGACAGAGACCACACTGCCTGAGAGGCCTTGACATCGAGGTCCAGGGGAGGCTTGGATTGGGGAGGGGGGAAGGGGAGAGAGGGAGGGAGGTAGAAACCGGAGAGGAGATATAATGAGGAAAGCAGAGGAATTGGGACAGAATGTGTGAAGGAAAACAAGCTCGGGGGAATGCTGGAAAGAAAGGAAAGGCTGAGGTGCCAGGCTTCACGTGGGCCCCAAGACTCTGTTTAATAGTGTTTCGCACCCGTCCGTCAATCCCAGGTTTGACAAAGTAAAGAGTGACAGCTTTGCTCGCACAAAGAACAGCAGTGATGACTGAATTGTGGTCTTAAACTTGTGTCCATCTGAGGAACAGAAAAACCCAACCAGCATAGACCTATCAGAGACTGGCATGCACGCAAACCTCCAACAACCCAACAGAACATAAACCCTGGGCAATGACACTGTCCACAAGCCAAAAGCTGACTGGTGACAATTTAGTTTCAACCAGAAAGCGGAGGTCAATGCTGATTAAATGCTTTGAAAGAAATGAATAGCGAGTTAGAAATGCGAATCAACTGAGAGAGGCCCAATTATCCTGAATAAAAAAACTGTCACCTGCCTTTAAAATCTGTTTCTGAGTTGTTTCTGTGTCATTAGCTATCTAATTCCTTCTGAGATGGGACCAAGTTTTAAATGGCACACTTCTAATTCACCCTCTTGTCAACATATTCCCATGTTTGGCTGAGAAGAATACTTTTTATGTATATGTGTGTGTGTGTGTATAATATACTGGTTTCTTAACCCTCCCACTGTCCTCATGGGTGACCCCGCCAGGAAAGTTGACCATTGAGCAGGGTTGATGGTTTGTTTCTTGAGGTCCACGTGGCAGGGGTGAGGTGGTGCTCACTCCTCACCACCTCACCCCTGCCACGTGGACCTCAAGGACTGGGAGAATGTCATGTGGTCAGATGAAACCAAAGTAGAACTTTTTGGTATAAACTCAACTTGTCGTGTTTGGAGGAAGAAGAATACTGAGTTGCATCCCAAGAACACCATACCTACTGTGAAGCATGGGGGTGGGAACATCATGCTTTGGTGCTGTTTTTCTGCTAAGGGGACAGGACGCCTGATCCGTGTTAAGGACAGAATGAATGGGGTCATGTATCGTGAGATTCTGAGCCAAAACCTCCTTCGATCAGTGAGAGCTTTGAAGATGAAACGTGGCTGGGTCTTCCAACACGACAATGATCCCAAACACACCGCCCGGGCAACAAAGGAGTGGCTCCGTAAGAAGCATTTGAAAGTCCTGGAGTGGCCTAGCCAGTCTCCAGACCTCAACCCCATAGAAAATCTGTGGAGGGAGTTGAAAGTCCGTGTTGCTCGGCGACAGCCCCAAAACATCACTGCTCTCGAGAAGATCTGCATGGAGGAATGGGCCAAAATACCAGCTACTGTGTGTGCAAACCTGGTAAAGACCTATAGTAATCGTTTGACCTCTGTTATTGCCAACAAAGGTTATGTTACAAAGTATTGAGTTGCATTTTTGTTATTGACCAAATACTTATTTTCCACCCTGATTTACAAATAAATTCTTTAAAAATCCTGCCATGTGAATTCATGGATTTATTTTCACATTCTGTCTCTCACAGTTGAAGTGTACCTGTGATGAAAATTACTGACCTCTGTCATCATTTTAAGTGGGAGAACTTGGACAATCGGTGGCTGGCTAAATACTTTTTTGCCCCACTGCAGATGGTGAAACTCTAGGATTAGAAAAGCCTGACAGATCTACATCACACAGTCACTTAACATTCATGGTTTCACCCATTTGGACTCACGACGAGGAAGGCTGTTGTTGGTTTAGCGTCCAGGATACAGCAGAGAACGTTTCGACTAGTAGAAGCTAACTATTAGCATTAGCAACTTCACCACACAGCTGAACTCATCCAGGCTTGTGTTATTTGTGGAGATAAAACATGAAAGTTGCAAAGCAGAGTCAGTGGTAGAGTTGTGTTGCTGGTATCCAATCAGAGGCGAGATGTTCAAATATCAGGAAATTAGACTCCAAATCCTGCCATCTGAAGCTCAGCCATCTGTGGCTCACTTCTAGTTCCTGGAAAACGGTGCACAATACCCCCCCCCCCCCCCCCCCACACACACACACACACACACACACACAAACACACACACACACACCCCACCACCCCACCCCCCGAGAATGACTTCAAGGCATTAATTTCTACCAGACAACACTGCGAATGCATTGAACTAAAGAGTGAACCTCACCTTATAAAAAAGTAACACAGAATCTAGTCAAATTTTGTGGTAGTGTCACTTTAAGTACATAAGTAAAAAACATGCACAATGGCACTGTTTGACGCCAACACATTATTTGTTTTAGCTAAATTTGATTAGCTGTGATTTTTTATCTTAAACTGGTTCAACTCCAAAAGTGAATTGTTGTAGATGACCACTTAATGAAGACTTCCTGACAGCTTCATTAAAATCCATCCAGTTATTCATGAGATATTCTGCTTGACTGGGTAAGACGTCTGGTTCTAAATATGCTTCGAACTTTGTGCAAATGACGCTTTACCTCTCTATACTTTTCTGGGATCTGCTCCAAACTCCACAGGTGAAGTATAACCACCCCCGTCTGCAGAGTTTGGTTGGGAGGTGAGGAGGGATTAAGTCACTTTGTAAAGACACCTGTTATTTCAGCACATAAGGTGCAACACTTGCTCCAGAGCAAGGGGCCCAGAGCGGCTGTTAGCATCAAGAACAAGGCACAAACAGGGCATCCATTCAGCCAGTACTGGCAGGGCTGAATCACACTTGTATAGGGCTCAGACAGACTGGCTCACACATGTCCACACATGCAAAGTCTGAGGCAAACAGACACAGTACGATATAGACACTGTCCCACATGTTTCCCTCTGACAGACGTGGACTTTGATCTGCACACAGCCCAAGTATTCTCCAAACTAATTGCCAATTCTGACTCCATGTTGGAGACAGCGAGGATCTGTCATGGGGTCCTTCTGTTGGGACCGATGCTGCAGATCTCCTTAAATTAGCTAACTTTATCATAAATCACTGGGCTCTGCTAGCCAAGGATTAGCCAAGCTCCAGCGAGCAGTTTGTTAGGCTGAGGAGGAGAAGCACTGGGGAAGGAGAAAAACACCGCCAAAAACTGACATCAGCAGTGAAACTTTGGAACGATATTATGCCCAGTTCTCTCTCTCTCTCTCTCTCTCTCTCTCTCTCTCTCTCTCTCTCTCTCTCTCTCTCTCTCTCTCTCTCTCTCTCTCTCTCTCTCTCTCTCTCACTCACTCACTGGATCTTGGACACACATTTAGCTTTGTTATCCGAGTTCTCCACTTACACATAACCCCACTCCTATCAGGCCTTGAACTCAGAGCTATTGCTTCTGCTGAGGATGTTCGACTAACCAATTTAGTGTCCAAAGCATCAGCTCCACCATCAGGTGCACCATTTTTCCTTATGTTTGCATCATTTCGGTGCAATCTTGCCCCTACTGAGTCATTTTTCTTGGATGGAGTAGAGCTTCCTACAGTCTGGCTATTTATATATGTACCAACAAAACATGCATCTTCAATCCCACGCCTGGAGAGGGAAACCATTATATCTACTTCAAAATCATCCCAAAAAAATATTAAATAATAATTATTAGAAAAAACATTAGGACAAGGGCTAAGGTGTTGGGCTAAGGTTGTGGTAACAGTTATCCATGGAGATCCTTTTTGGGGCTAAGCACTTTTCAGTTAAACACTTATGTTGGGTGGTTTATAGAGATGGGACCAAGTCATTGTGGTGCAAGTCACAAGTCTCAACTATTTGCTGTTGATTCATGCAAGTCTCAAATAAAGTTCAAGTCCTAAACTTTACATTTCGAGTCCTAAACCAGAAATTTAATCACAGACAAATGGGGGGGCTAAAATAAATACACCATAAAATGTGCAATAACATGACCAATCAAGTTACAAACATAACAGACCTTCATCAAAAGACTAATGATGTTGCATTTCATATTTTTTTCATGCTCCTTAGATAAGATTGCAAACATTTGAGTCAACAGCCTCGTTGGTCTAAAATCACCATGTGACTAGAGTTTGTGACTAGAGTTTGACTCAAATCCAAGTCCTGTGACTAAAATCCACTTGTTTCTGCTTCTCTATTGATTCACTTTTGTACTTTGGTGGCATGGTGGATGGGAAAGGAGAATATCTACCCAGTGCTATGTCAAGGAAGTAGCACAATACCGATGATTAGAGACATTTCTGATCATCTCTCCTTTCATCTACCAGCATGTTTCATCCCAACTTTCATCCTTTCATCACCACCGTGCGTTTGCTCTTTGCAACAGTCGAATAAAAGGTCTGAAGCAGGGTCTGATGAATCATTTGAGCAGTGGGGAGGCAGGATCTTGCAGCAGCAGCAGCCCTGACTGTTAGAGCATGCAGGGACACCCCAGAGGAAGAGGGATTAAACAGACCTTTTGTCCTCCAGGGTTGATTGATACCGTTAAGAGTGACAGGAAGGTTAGTGAAGGTACAGCTGTTTTCTTGGTTGATTCTATCCTTACACACACACACACACACACACACACACACACACATACACATGCACACACACGCATGCAAGCACACATATTAGTCTGCTAACCACTGTGCATGTCCAGGGAATTATCTGATCCAGGGAACTCTCTCTCTCTCTCTCTCTCTCTCTCTCTCTCTCTCTCTCTCTCTCTCTCTCTCTCTCTCTCTCTCTCTCTCTCACACACACACACACACACACACACACTTTCTTTAGATATCTCACATAAACCGGGGGGAGGGGGGGGGGGTCTCATTTTGAGAAGACCTTACCCCTTTGGAGACTTCTCTGTCACTCTCTTCAGTCCACAAACCTCAGAAGTGGACAAAATGCAGCTGAAAGCCTATTTGATGAGGCCAAAACAAAACGTGACTCGCAAATGGGATAACTTGGGGCGACATGAAGCACCTGGGAGTTTGCAGACCTGCATCTACTGTACAGAAGGCTCTGCAGAGGGAGATGGGTGTGCTGGAGCTGTAAAGCAGGACCAGCAGACATAATAGAAAATTAAAGCTGCAAGCAGCGTCGTTCGGCCCTCGCAGCGAAGCTGCTCGCCCTCCTTCCGCACCCCCTCCGCTCCATCCCCGAAGCTCTCCAAACCCAGCTCCGCGCTTGTCCATCCTGGCCGGCAGCCGGGGGCACCAGGGCACGTCTGGCAGAACAGAAAGTCAACCACCCCGACACCAGAAACCGTGAACGGCCTCCTCGTCCACACCTCACCCTGATTCAGCATCCCCTCTGAGCCCAGCATTACACGTCTCACCACTAGGAGATACTCTATCTTTACCACACTGGTGATGTGATGTTCAGTCTCTGGCAAATCGGAGGCTGTTTGTGGAAGTTACAGTCAAACGTAAGGTCACAGCGTCACGCCAGAAATCGCCATGGCATCAAAGCTCCTCCCTTTCTGAAAAGCTATCAGATCTGAATAGTCATTACAACATCATGAAGACAGTGCATGACCTTAGTGTCATGTTGACTAAATTAGAGGGGACAAATATGGGCATTTCACCATAAAACAGAAGACTTCCTGTAGTCAGGGGGCGGGGCTTAGGTGATGCCAGCTGTCCACATTGTCACTGTCTTCAGATGTGGTCAGTGATCACACGGACAAAGTTTGAAATTGATCTGATCATGCACAAGGGAGTTATTGAGTCAAGTAACGTAATGGCGACTGGTCAAAGTTTGAGGCTTAGCCACGCCCACACCTTTATACTTATTTAAAATCCGACGGTTGAATCTTTTCCTCTATGTCTTAAGAGTATATAGCAAGAGTTTGAAGGTGATCGGTGGAAAGGGCGACGAGACATCATTCTCCTAATAACGTGTGCGAAAACCACTAAATCGAGTACTTGGACCAAAATGGCCGACCTCCTGTGCGACATTGCGCTTGGCTCCAAGAGACTTTTTTGTAGGTCCTGAGACACTACATTAGTGTGCCAAATTTCGTGATCCTCAGTCAAAGCACGGCTTGGGGCTGACAGTTTTAATGGTCCTAGGGGGCGCTATTTCAGAAAATAGGCCACGCCCACAAACTTCAGCTGTCCAATTCTATTAGGGGTCAGAGTAGGATCACTCATCAGAAATTGTGTGGCGATGTCACAATGATTGAAGAAATGAGAGACAAACGTATTTCCATGGCGTGATGGCGAATTTCGCCATGCTCCCAAAGCCCCGACTTTATTCGAAACCTGCCAGTACTATAGACCAAGTGACCTCAACTTGTCTGCTGCTATTTGCCAGTGATTGCTGGTGATTGGTTAAAAGGAGTCCAATAGGGAGCTGTGAAAAAAAGAGTGGCGTGGCGACAGGTCAAAGTTTGAGGCTTAGCCACGCCCACACCTTTATACTTATTTAAAATCCGTAGGTTGAATTTTTTCCCCTTTGTCTTAAGAGTCTATAGCAGAAGTTTGAAGGTGATTGGTGAAAAGGGCAATGGTGTAACACTCTCCAAACAACGTGTGCGAAAACCACTAAATCGACTACTTGGACCAAAATGGCCGACTTCCTGTGCGACTTTGCACTTGGCTCCAAGAGACTTTTTTGTAGGACCGGAGACACCACATTAGTGTACCAGATTTCGTACTCCTCAGTCAAAGCATGGCTAGGGGCTGACAGTTTTAATGGTCCTAGAGGGCGCCATTTCAGAAAATAGGCCACGCCCACAAACTACAGCTGTCCAAATCTATTGGGGGTCAGACTAGGATCACTCACCAGACATTTTGTGGTGATGGCACGATAATTGAAGAAATGAGAGGCAAACGTATTGCCATGGCGTGATGGTGAATTTTGCCATGCTCCCAAAGCCCCGCCTTTTTTCAAAACCTTCCAGTACTGGAGACTAAGTGAACTCAACTTGTCAGCTGCTATTCGCCAGAGATTGCTGGCGATTGGGTAAAAGGAGTCCAATAGGTAGCTGTGAAAAAAAGAGTGGCGTGGTGACAGGTCAAAGTTTGAGGCTTAGCCACGCCCACACCTTTATACTTATTTAAAATCCGACGGTTGAATTTTTTCCTTTATGTCTTAAGAGTCTATAGCAGAAGTTTGAAGGCGATTGGTGAAAAGGGCGATGGAGCATCACTCTCCAAACAACGTGTGCGAAAACCACTAAATCGAGTACTTGGACCAAAATGGCCGACTTCCTGTGCGACTTTGCACTTGGCTCCAAGAGACTTTTTTGTAGGTCCTGAGACACCACATTAGTGTGCCAAATTTCATAATCCTCAGTCAAAGCATGACTTGGGGCTGACAGTTTTAATGGTCCTAGGGGGCGCTATTTCAGAAAATAGGCCACGCCCACCGGATGTTCACATCACATTTTGTGGGGGGCTGAACTAGGATCACTCCCAAGAGGTTTTGTGGCGATATCTCTAGAAATGACGAAATGGGAGGCAAACGTAAGGCCTAAGCGGTACGCCTGACTTCGCCGCGCCGCCACAGCCCCGCCTTCTGGAGAAAACTCCCATAAAGTGACGCCAAGCAACCCCAACTTGTCTTCAGTTACCCGCTACAAATTTGGGGTGATTATTGGAAAGGGCGAATTTTGGAAAATTTCCCAGTAAATCCTGACCTTTTAAGTCCTGAGGGGGCGGGGCTTATGTGACATCATCAATCGACCATTCATTTGTCTTCGGAGGGCGACGACGATTGTCCTTAGAACATTTCTTTAACTGTAATTCTTTCATTTATGAATCTATAGCAATTTGAATTTTTTTGGCGAGTGCTCGAACTTTGAGGCCTGGTCCCGCCCCTTCAGTATTTACGAAAAGTCAATTTTATTGTCTCATTTTAATCGTCCATCGCTTCTGTTCGATCGCACACTATTTTTGAGACGATCGTGCGAAAAATGACCAAACTGTTAAACCAAATATAGACCCTAGAAATGGCCAAAACGGGGTCAAAATGGCCACTTTAGTCCAAAATGGCCGACTTCCTGTTTGATATTGACCATGGGTGCAAGAGGCTTTTCTGTGCGTATTGTTGAGTTCTACAAGTGTACCAAATTTCATCACTCTACTATGAAAAAAGGTCAAAGCGGAGGGGTATTTTTAATTTTCCAGGGGGCGCTGTTGAAACATTTTTTTACCAACTTTCAGGTTGCCAGTGAAATATGTAAATTTCACGCACTTTCTATATTGGGCCAGAATTTGGTGACTTTTTGGATATGCTAAGACCCCCTAAAGGCCATCCAAAGACGCGGAAGAAAAAAAAAGAAAGAAAGAAAGAAAAAAAATTAAAGCTGCAAGCAGCGTCGTTCGGCCCTCGCAGCGAAGCTGCTCGCCCTCCTTCCGCACCCCCTCCGCTCCATCCCCGACGCTCTCCAAACCCAGCTCCGCGCTTCTCCGTCCTGGCCGGCAGCCGGGGGCACCAGGGAACGTCTGGCGGAACAGAAAGTCAACCACCCCGACACCAGAAACCGTGAACGGCCTCCTCGTCCACACCTTACCCTGACTCAGCATCCCCTCTGAGCCCACCATTACACGTCTCACCACTAGGAGATACTCTATCTTTACCACACTGGTGATGCGATGTTCAGTCTCGGGCAAGTCGGAGGCTGTTTGTGGAAGTTACAGTCAAACGTAAGGTCACAGTGTCACGTCAGAAATCGCCATGGCATCAAAGCCCCTGCCTTTCTGAAAAGCTATCAGATCTGAATGGTCATTACAACATCATGAAGACAGTGCATGACCTTAGTGTCATCTTGACTAAATTAGAGGGAACAAATATGGGCATTTCACCATAAAACAGTTGACTTCCTGTAGTCAGGGGGCGGGGCTTAGGTGATGTCAGCTGTCCACATTGTCACTGTCTTCAGATGTGGTCAGTGATCACACAGACAAAGTATGAAATTGATCTGATCATGCACATGGGAGTTGTTAAGTCAAATAAGGTAATGGCGACTGGTCAAAGTTTGAGGCTTAGCCACGCCCACACCTTTATACTTATTTAAAATCCGACGGTTGAATTTTTTCCTCTATGTCTTAAGAGTATATAGCAGAGGTTTGAAGGTGATCGGTGGAAAGGGCGAGGAGATATCATTCTCCTAATAACGTGTGCGAAAACCACTAAATTGAGTACTTGGGCCAAAATGGCCGACCTCCTGTGCGACATTGTGCTTGGCTCCAAGAGACTTTTTTGTAGGTCCTGGTACACTACATTAGTGTGCCAAATTTTGTGATCCTCAGTCAAAGCATGGCTTGGGGCTGACTGTTTTAATGGTCCTAGGGGGCGCTGTTTCAGAAAATAGGCCACGCCCACAAACTTCAGCTGTCCAATTCTATTAGGGGTCAGAGTAGGATCACTCATCAGAACTTGTATGGCGATGTCACAATGACTGAAGAAATGAGAGACAAACGTATTTCCATGTCGTGATGGCGAATTTCGCCATTCTTCCAAAGCCCCGCCTTTATTCGAAACCTGCCAGTACTATAGACCAAGTGACCTCAACTTGTCTGCTGCTATTCGCCACTGTTTGGTGGTGATTGGTTAAAAGGAGTCCAATAGGGAGCTGTGAAAAAAAAGAGTGGCGTGGCGACAGGTCAAAGTTTGAGGCTTAGCCACGCCCACACCTTTATACTTATTTAAAATCCGACGGTTGAATTTTTTCATCTATGTGTTAAGAGTATGTAGCCGAAGTGTGAAGGCAATTGGTGAAAAGGGCGACGGAGCATCACTCTCCAAACAACGTGTGCGAAAACCACTAAATTGCGCACTTGGACCAAAATGGCCGACTTCCTGTGCGACAATGCACTTGGCTCCAAGAGACTTTTTTGTAGGTCCTGAGACACCACATTAGTGTACCAAATTTCGTAATCCTCAGTCAAAGCATGGCTTGGGGCTGTCAGTTTTAATGGTCCTAGGGGGCGCTATTTCAGAAAATAGACCACGCCCACCGGAATTTCACATCAGATCTTTTGGGGGGCCAGACTAGGATCACTCACAAGAAGCTTCGTGGCGATATCTCTAGAAATGACGAAATGGGAGGCAAACGTAAGGCCTAAGTGGTACGCCTGAATTCGCCGCGCCGCCACAGCCCCGCCTTCTGCAGAAAACTCCCATAAAGTGAAGCCAAGCAACCCCAACTTGTCTTCAGTTACCCGCTACAAATTTGGGGTGATTATTGGAAAGGGCGAATTTTGGAAAATTTCCCAGTAAAACTTGACCTTTTAAGTCCTGAGGGGGCGGGGCTTATGTGACATCATCAATCGACCATTCATTTGTCTTCGGAGGGCGATGACAATTGTCCACAGAACATTTCTTTAACCGTAATTCTTTCATTTATGAAATTATAGCAATTTGAATTTTTTTGGCGAGTGTTCGAACTTTGAGGCCTGGCCCCGCCCCTTCAGTATTTACGAAAAGTCAATTTTATTGTCTCATTTGAATCGTCCATCGATTCTGTTCGATCTCGCACAATTTTTGAGACGATGGTGCGAAAAATGACCAAACTGTTCAACCAAATATAGACCCTAGAAATGGCCAAAACGGGGTCAAAATGGCCACTTTACTCCAAAATGGCCGACTTCCTGTTTGATATTGACCATGGTTGCAAGAGACTTTTCTGTGCGGACTGTTGAGTACTACAAGTATACCAAATTTCATAACTGTACGATAAACTAAGCTTTATGGAGAGGGGTATTTTTCACTTTCTAGGGGGCGCTGTTCAGTCACTTTTTGACGAACTTTCACATCGCCAGTGAAATACGTAAATTTCACGCACTTTCTATATTGGGCCAGAATTTGGTGACTTTTTGGATATGCTAAGACCCCCTAAAGGCCATTCAAAGACGCGGAAGAAAAAAGAATAATAATAAGAAGAAACGGAGCAGATACAATAGGCCTTCGCAGCTTCACTGCTCGGGCCTAATTAAAGCTGCAAGCAGCGTCGTTCGGCCCTCGCAGCGAAGCTGCTCGCCCTCCTTCCGCACCCCCTCCGCTCCATCCCCGACGCTCTCCAAACCCAGCTCCGCGCTTCTCCGTCCTGGCCGGCAGCCGGGGGCACCAGGGAACGTCTGGCGGAACAGAAAGTCAACCACCCCGACACCAGAAACCGTGAACGGCCTCCTCGTCCACACCTTACCCTGACTCAGCATCCCCTCTGAGCCCACCATTACACGTCTCACCACTAGGAGATACTCTATCTTTACCACACTGGTGATGCGATGTTCAGTCTCGGGCAAGTCGGAGGCTGTTTGTGGAAGTTACAGTCAAACGTAAGGTCACAGTGTCACGTCAGAAATCGCCATGGCATCAAAGCCCCTGCCTTTCTGAAAAGCTATCAGATCTGAATGGTCATTACAACATCATGAAGACAGTGCATGACCTTAGTGTCATCTTGACTAAATTAGAGGGAACAAATATGGGCATTTCACCATAAAACAGTTGACTTCCTGTAGTCAGGGGGCGGGGCTTAGGTGATGTCAGCTGTCCACATTGTCACTGTCTTCAGATGTGGTCAGTGATCACACAGACAAAGTATGAAATTGATCTGATCATGCACATGGGAGTTGTTAAGTCAAATAAGGTAATGGCGACTGGTCAAAGTTTGAGGCTTAGCCACGCCCACACCTTTATACTTATTTAAAATCCGACGGTTGAATTTTTTCCTCTATGTCTTAAGAGTATATAGCAGAGGTTTGAAGGTGATCGGTGGAAAGGGCGAGGAGATATCATTCTCCTAATAACGTGTGCGAAAACCACTAAATTGAGTACTTGGACCAAAATGGCCGACCTCCTGTGCGACATTGTGCTTGGCTCCAAGAGACTTTTTTGTAGGTCCTGGTACACTACATTAGTGTGCCAAATTTTGTGATCCTCAGTCAAAGCATGGCTTGGGGCTGACTGTTTTAATGGTCCTAGGGGGCGCTGTTTCAGAAAATAGGCCACGCCCACAAACTTCAGCTGTCCAATTCTATTAGGGGTCAGAGTAGGATCACTCATCAGAACTTGTATGGCGATGTCACAATGACTGAAGAAATGAGAGACAAACGTATTTCCATGTCGTGATGGCGAATTTCGCCATTCTTCCAAAGCCCCGCCTTTATTCGAAACCTGCCAGTACTATAGACCAAGTGACCTCAACTTGTCTGCTGCTATTCGCCACTGTTTGGTGGTGATTGGTTAAAAGGAGTCCAATAGGGAGCTGTGAAAAAAAAGAGTGGCGTGGCGACAGGTCAAAGTTTGAGGCTTAGCCACGCCCACACCTTTATACTTATTTAAAATCCGACGGTTGAATTTTTTCATCTATGTGTTAAGAGTATGTAGCCGAAGTGTGAAGGCAATTGGTGAAAAGGGCGACGGAGCATCACTCTCCAAACAACGTGTGCGAAAACCACTAAATTGCGCACTTGGACCAAAATGGCCGACTTCCTGTGCGACAATGCACTTGGCTCCAAGAGACTTTTTTGTAGGTCCTGAGACACCACATTAGTGTACCAAATTTCGTAATCCTCAGTCAAAGCATGGCTTGGGGCTGTCAGTTTTAATGGTCCTAGGGGGCGCTATTTCAGAAAATAGACCACGCCCACCGGAATTTCACATCAGATCTTTTGGGGGGCCAGACTAGGATCACTCACAAGAAGCTTCGTGGCGATATCTCTAGAAATGACGAAATGGGAGGCAAACGTAAGGCCTAAGTGGTACGCCTGAATTCGCCGCGCCGCCACAGCCCCGCCTTCTGCAGAAAACTCCCATAAAGTGAAGCCAAGCAACCCCAACTTGTCTTCAGTTACCCGCTACAAATTTGGGGTGATTATTGGAAAGGGCGAATTTTGGAAAATTTCCCAGTAAAACTTGACCTTTTAAGTCCTGAGGGGGCGGGGCTTATGTGACATCATCAATCGACCATTCATTTGTCTTCGGAGGGCGATGACAATTGTCCACAGAACATTTCTTTAACCGTAATTCTTTCATTTATGAAATTATAGCAATTTGAATTTTTTTGGCGAGTGTTCGAACTTTGAGGCCTGGCCCCGCCCCTTCAGTATTTACGAAAAGTCAATTTTATTGTCTCATTTGAATCGTCCATCGATTCTGTTCGATCTCGCACAATTTTTGAGACGATGGTGCGAAAAATGACCAAACTGTTCAACCAAATATAGACCCTAGAAATGGCCAAAACGGGGTCAAAATGGCCACTTTACTCCAAAATGGCCGACTTCCTGTTTGATATTGACCATGGTTGCAAGAGACTTTTCTGTGCGGACTGTTGAGTACTACAAGTATACCAAATTTCATAACTGTACGATAAACTAAGCTTTATGGAGAGGGGTATTTTTCACTTTCTAGGGGGCGCTGTTCAGTCACTTTTTGACGAACTTTCACATCGCCAGTGAAATACGTAAATTTCACGCACTTTCTATATTGGGCCAGAATTTGGTGACTTTTTGGATATGCTAAGACCCCCTAAAGGCCATTCAAAGACGCGGAAGAAAAAAGAATAATAATTAAAGCTGCAAGCAGCGTCGTTCGGCCCTCGCAGCTCCGCGCCGCTCCGGCCTGACCGGCAGCCCGGGGCACCAAGGCACGTCTGGCAGAACAGAAACGTCAACCACCCCGACACTAGAATCCGCGAATGGCCTCCTAGTCCGCACCTCACCCTGACTCAGCATCCCCTCTGAGCTCACCATTAAAATGATTTGTAAGGTTACGGCGTTACGCCAGAATTCACCAAGGCATCAAAGCCCCTCCCTTTCTGGAAAGCTATCAGATCTGAATGGTCAATACAGCATCATGAAGACAGTGCATGACCTTGGTGACTTGTTGACTAAATTAGAGGGGACAAATATGGGCATTTCAGCATAAAAAAATAGAATTCCTGTAGTCAGGGGGCGGGGCTTAGGTGATGTCAGCTGTCCACATTGTCATTTTTTACAGATATGGTCAATTATCACACAGACAAAGTTTGAAAAAGATCTGATCATGCTCATGGGAGTTATTAAGTCAAGTAAAGTAATGGCGAAAGGTCAAAGTTTGAGGCTTAGCCACGCCCACACCTTTCAACTTTTGAAAAATCCGACGGTTGAATTTTTTACCCTACGTCTTAAGAGTATACAGCAGAAGTTTGAAAGTGATTGGTGAAAAGGGCGACGGAGCATCACTCTCCAAACAACGTGTGCGAAAACCACTAAATCGCGTACTTGGACCAAAATGGCCGACTTCCTGTGCGACTTTGCGCTTGGCTCCAAGAGGCTTTTTTGTAGGTCCTGAGACACCACATTAGTGTACCAAATTTCGTAATCCTCAGTCAAAGCATGGCTTGGGGCTATTAGTTTAAATGGTCCTAGGGGGCGCTATTTAAGAGAATAGGCCACGCCCACAAACTTCAGCTGTCTATTTCTCTTGGGGGTCAGACTAGGATCACTCACCAGAAGTTTCGTAGCGATATCACGATAACTGAAGAAATGAGAGGCAAACGTATTTCCATGGCGTGATGGCGATTTTCGCCATGCTCCCAAAGCCCCGCCTTTTTTCAAAACCTGCCAGTACTGGAGACTAAGTAACCTCAAGCTGTCTACTGCTGTTTCCCACAGAATCCTGGTGATTGGGTAAAAGGAGTCCAGTAGGGAGCTGTGAAAAAAAGAGTGGCGTGGCGACAGGTCAACGTTTGAGGCTTAGGCACGCCCACACCTTTCAACTTTTGAAAAATCCGACGGTTGAATTTTTTCCCCTATGTCTTAAGAGTATATAGCAGAAGTTTGAAGGAGATTGGTGAAAAGGGCGACGAAGCATCACTCTCCAAACAACGTGTGCGAAAACCACTAAATCGCGTACGTGGACCAAAATGGCCGACTTCCTGTGCGACTTTGCACTTGGCTCCAAGAGACTTTTTTGTAGGTACTGAGACACCACATTAGTGTACCAAATTTCGTAATCCTCAGTCAAAGCTTGGCTTGGGGCTATTAGTTTAAATGGTCCTTGGGGGCGCTATTTAAGAGAATAGGCCACGCCCACAAACTTCAGCTGTCTATTTCTCTTGGGGGTCAGACTAGGATCACTCACCAGAAGTGTCGGAGCGATATCACGATAACTGAAGAAATGAGAGGCAAACGTATTTCCATGGCGTGATGGCGATTTTCGCCATGCTCCCAAAGCCCCGCCTTTTTTCAAAACCTGCCAGTACTGGAGACCAAGTAACCTCAAGTTGTCTACTGCTGTTTCCCACAGAATCCTGGTGATTAGGTAAAAGGAGTCCAGTAGGGAGCTGTGAAAAAAAGAGTGGCGTGGCGGCAGGTCAAAGTTTGAGGCTTAGCCACGCCCACACCTTTCAACTTTTGAAAAATCCGACGGTTGAATTTTTTCCCCTATGTCTTAAGAATATATAGCAGAAGTTTGAAGGAGATTGGTGAAAAGGGCGACGGAGCATCACTCTCCAAACAACGTGTGCGAAAACCACTAAATCGCGTACTTGGACCAAAATGGCCGACTTCCTGTGCGACTTTGCACTTGGCTTCAAGAGACTTTTTTGTAGGTCCTGAGACACCACATTAGTTTACCAAATTTCGTAATCCTCAGTCAAAGCATGGCTTGGGGCTGACAGTTTTAATGGTCCTAGGGGGCGCTATTTCAGAAAATAGGCCACGCCCACCAGATGTTCACATCAGATCTTTTGGGGGGCCGGACTAGGATCACTCACAAGAAGTTTCGTGACGATATCTTTGGAAATGACGAAATGGGAGGCAAACGTAAGGCCAAGGCGGTACGCCTGAATTCGCCGCGCCGCCACAGCCCCGCCCTCTGCCGAAAACTCCCATAAAGTGACGCCAAGCAACCCCCACTTGTCTTGAGTTACCAGCTACAAATTTGTGGTGATTAAGTGAAATGGGGCAATTTGGGACCTTTCACAGTAAAACTTGATCTTTTTGGTCCTGAGGGGGCGGGGCTTGTGTGATGTCATCATCCGACCATTCAATTTACTTTGTGGGTGGATGACGAATGACCACAGAAAGTTTGGTAACTCTATTCCATTCAGTTATGAAGTTATAGCAATTTAAATATTTTTGGCGAGTAGTCAAACTTCGAGGCCTGGCTCCGCCCCTTCAACATATACGAAAACTCAGAATCCTTATCTCATTTTGTTCGCCCATCCCTTCTGAGCAATTTTACACAATTTTTGAGACGATCGTGCGAAAAATGATCGAGCAATCCAATCAGAAACGGACCCTAAAAACGGCAAAAACGGCAAAAAATCGCCATTTCAACCCAAAATGGCCGACTTCCTGTTTGATATTGACCATGGTTGCAAGAGACTTTTCTGTGCGGACTGTTGAGTACTACAAGTGTACCAAATTTCATAACTGTACGATAAACTAAGCTTTATGGAGAGGGGTTTTTTTCACTTTGTAGGGGGCGCTGTTCAGCCATTTTCTTTGCGATTTTTTTGGTACCTTTAAAATATCAAATTTTTCACCAGGCCTGACAAGTGTGCAAAATATTGTGAGTTTTGGGGTATGTTAAGGTCCCCAAAAAGCTGTTCAAAGGGGGCACGGAATAACAAAAAATAATAATAATCAGAGCAAAAACAAGAGGCCTTCGCAGCGCTTTCGCTGCTCGGGCCTAATTAAAGCTGCAAGCAGCGTCGTTCGGCCCTCGCAGCGAAGCTGCTCGCCCTCCTTCCGCACCCCCTCCGCTCCATCCCCGACGCTCTCCAAACCCAGCTCCGCGCTTGTCCATCCTGGACGGCAGCCGGGGGCACCAGGGCACGTCTGGCAGAACAGAAAGTCAACCACCCCGACACCAGAAACCGTGAACGGCCTCCTCGTCCACACCTCACCCTGATTCAGCATCCCCTCTGAGCCCAGCATTACACGTCTCACCACTAGGAGATACTCTATCTTTACCACACTGGTGATGTGATGTTCAGTCTCTGGCAAATCGGAGGCTGTTTGTGGAAGTTACAGTCAAACGTAAGGTCACAGCGTCACGCCAGAAATCGCCATGGCATCAAAGCTCCTCCCTTTCTGAAAAGCTATCAGATCTGAATAGTCATTAGAACATCATGAAGACAGTGCATGACCTTAGTGTCATGTTGACTAAATTAGAGGGGACAAATATGGGCATTTCACCATAAAACAGAAGACTTCCTGTAGTCAGGGGGTGGGGCTTAGGTGATGCCAGCTGTCCACATTGTCACTGTCTTCAGATGTGGTCAGTGATCACACGGACAAAGTTTGAAATTGATCTGATCATGCACAAGGGAGTTATTGAGTCAAGTAACGTAATGGCGACTGGTCAAAGTTTGAGGCTTAGCCACGCCCACACCTTTATACTTATTTAAAATCCGACGGTTGAATCTTTTCCTCTATGTCTTAAGAGTATATAGCAAGAGTTTGAAGGTGATCGGTGGAAAGGGCGACGAGACATCATTCTCCTAATAACGTGTGCGAAAACCACTAAATCGAGTACTTGGACCAAAATGGCCGACCTCCTGTGCGACATTGCGCTTGGCTCCAAGAGACTTTTTTGTAGGTCCTGAGACACTACATTAGTGTGCCAAATTTCGTGATCCTCAGTCAAAGCACGGCTTGGGGCTGACAGTTTTAATGGTCCTAGGGGGCGCTATTTCAGAAAATAGGCCACGCCCACAAACTTCAGCTGTCCAATTCTATTAGGGGTCAGAGTAGGATCACTCATCAGAAATTGTGTGGCGATGTCACAATGATTGAAGAAATGAGAGACAAACGTATTTCCATGGCGTGATGGCGAATTTCGCCATGCTCCCAAAGCCCCGCCTTTATTCGAAAGCTGCCAGTACTATAGACCAAGTGACCTCAACTTGTCTGCTGCTATTTGCCAGTGATTGCTGGTGATTGGTTAAAAGGAGTCCAATAGGGAGCTGTGAAAAAAAGAGTGGCGTGGCGACAGGTCAAAGTTTGAGGCTTAGCCACGCCCACACCTTTATACTTATTTAAAATCCGTAGGTTGAATTTTTTCCCCTTTGTCTTAAGAGTCTATAGCAGAAGTTTGAAGGTGATTGGTGAAAAGGGCAATGGTGTAACACTCTCCAAACAACGTGTGCGAAAACCACTAAATCGACTACTTGGACCAAAATGGCCGACTTCCTGTGCGACTTTGCACTTGGCTCCAAGAGACTTTTTTGTAGGACCGGAGACACCACATT
This sequence comes from Nothobranchius furzeri, assembly GCF_043380555.1. Lineage (NCBI taxonomy): Eukaryota > Metazoa > Chordata > Actinopteri > Cyprinodontiformes > Nothobranchiidae > Nothobranchius > Nothobranchius furzeri. The sequence continues at coordinate 53,142,485 of NC_091748.1, read as the reverse complement.
AGTGTACCAGATTTCGTACTCCTCAGTCAAAGCATGGCTAGGGGCTGACAGTTTTAATGGTCCTAGAGGGCGCCATTTCAGAAAATAGGCCACGCCCACAAACTACAGCTGTCCAAATCTATTGGGGGTCAGACTAGGATCACTCACCAGACATTTTGTGGTGATGGCACGATAATTGAAGAAATGAGAGGCAAACGTATTGCCATGGCGTGATGGTGAATTTTGCCATGCTCCCAAAGCCCCGCCTTTTTTCAAAACCTGCCAGTACTGGAGACTAAGTGACCTCAACTTGTCAGCTGCTATTCGCCAGAGATTGCTGGCGATTGGGTAAAAGGAGTCCAATAGGTAGCTGTGAAAAAAAGAGTGGCGTGGTGACAGGTCAAAGTTTGAGGCTTAGCCACGCCCACACCTTTATACTTATTTAAAATCCGACGGTTGAATTTTTTCCTTTATGTCTTAAGAGTCTATAGCAGAAGTTTGAAGGCGATTGGTGAAAAGGGCGATGGAGCATCACTCTCCAAACAACGTGTGCGAAAACCACTAAATCGAGTACTTGGACCAAAATGGCCGACTTCCTGTGTGACTTTGCACTTGGCTCCAAGAGACTTTTTTGTAGGTCCTGAGACACCACATTAGTGTGCCAAATTTCATAATCCTCAGTCAAAGCATGACTTGGGGCTGACAGTTTTAATGGTCCTAGGGGGCGCTATTTCAGAAAATAGGCCACGCCCACCGGATGTTCACATCACATTTTGTGGGGGGCTGAACTAGGATCACTCCCAAGAGGTTTTGTGGCGATATCTCTAGAAATGACGAAATGGGAGGCAAACGTAAGGCCTAAGCGGTACGCCTGACTTCGCCGCGCCGCCACAGCCCCGCCTTCTGGAGAAAACTCCCATAAAGTGACGCCAAGCAACCCCAACTTGTCTTCAGTTACCCGCTACAAATTTGGGGTGGTTATTGGAAAGGGCGAATTTTGGAAAATTTCCCAGTAAATCTTGACCTTTTAAGTCCTGAGGGGGCGGGGCTTATGTGACATCATCAATCGACCATTCATTTGTCTTCGGAGGTCGACGACGATTGTCCTTAGAACATTTCTTTAACTGTAATTCTTTCATTTATGAATCTATAGCAATTTGAATTTTTTTGGCGAGTGCTCGAACTTTGAGGCCTGGTCCCGCCCCTTCAGTATTTACGAAAAGTCAATTTTATTGTCTCATTTTAATCGTCCATCGCTTCTGTTCGATCGCACACTATTTTTGAGACGATCGTGCGAAAAATGACCAAACTGTTAAACCAAATATAGACCCTAGAAATGGCCAAAACGGGGTCAAAATGGCCACTTTAGTCCAAAATGGCCGACTTCCTGTTTGATATTGACCATGGGTGCAGGAGGCTTTTCTGTGCGTATTGTTGAGTTCTACAAGTGTACCAAATTTCATCACTCTACTATGAAAAAAGGTCAAAGCGGAGGGGTATTTTTAATTTTCCAGGGGGCGCTGTTGAAACATTTTTTTACCAACTTTCACGTTGCCAGTGAAATACGTAAATTTCACGCACTTTCTATATTGGGCCAGAATTTGGTGACTTTTTGGATATGCTAAGACCCCCTAAAGGCCATCCAAAGACGCGGAAGAAAAAAAAAGAAAAAAAAAAAAAAGAAAAAAAAATTAAAGCTGCAAGCAGCGTCGTTCGGCCCTCGCAGCGAAGCTGCTCGCCCTCCGTCCTTACCCCCTCCGCTCCATCCCCAATGCTCTCAAAACCCAGCACCCCGCCGCTCCTTCCTGACCAGCAGCCCGGGACAACAGGGCGCGTCAGCAGAACAGAAACGTCCACCAGAACAGAATTCACCATGGCATCAAAGCCCCTCCCTTTCTGAAAAGCTATCAGATCTGAATGGTCATTACAACATCATGAAGACAGTGCATGACCTTTGTGTCATGTTGACTAAATTAGAGGGGACAAATATGGGCATTTCACCATAAAACAGTAAACTTCCTGTAGTCAGGGGGTGGGGCTTAGGTGATGCCAGCTGTCCACATTGTCACTGTCTTCAGATGTGGTCAGTGATAACACAGACAAAGTTTGAAATTGATCTGATCATGCACATGAGAGTTACTAAGTCAAGTAACGTAATGGCGACTGGTCAAAGTTTGAGGCTTAGCCACGCCCACATCTTTATACTTATTTGAAATCCGACGGTTGAATTTTTTCCTCTATGTCTTAAGAGTATATAGCAGGAGTTTGAAGGTGATCGGTGGAAAGGTCGACGAGACATCATTCTCCTAATAACGTGTGCGAAAACCACTAAATCGCGTACTTGGACCAAAATGGCCGACCTCCTGTGCGACATTGTGCTTGGCTCCAAGAGACTTTTTTGTAGGTCCTGAGACACTACATTAGTGTGCCAAATTTCGTGATCCTCAGTCAAAGCAAGGCTTGGGGCTGACAGTTTTAATGGTCCTAGGGGGTGCTATTTCAGAAAATAGGCCACGCCCACAAACTTCAGCTGTCCAAATCTATTAGGGGTCAGAGTAGGATCACTCATCAGAAATTGTGTGGCGATGTCACAGTGATAGAAGAAATGAGAGACAAACGTATTTCCATGGCGTGATGGCGAATTTCGCCATGCTCCCAAAGCCCCGCCTTTATTCGAAACCTGCCAGTATTATAGACCAATTGACCTCAACTTGTCTGCTGCTATTAGCCAGTGATTGCTGGTGATTGGTTAAAAGGAGGCCAATAGGGAGCTGTGAAAAAAAGAGTGGCGTGGCGACAGGTCAAAGTTTGAGGCTTAGCCACGCCCACACCTTTAAACTTATTTAAAATCTGACGGTTGAATTTTTTCATCTATGTCTTAAGAGTGTATGACAGAGGTTTGAAGGTGATTGGTGAAAAGAGTGATGGAGCATCCTTCTCCAAACAACGTGTGCGAAAACCACTAAATCCAGTACTTGGACCAAAATGGCCGACTTCCTGTGTGACTTCGCACTTGGCTCCAAGAGACTTTTTTGTAGGTCCTGAGACACCACATTAGTGTACCAAATTTCGTACTCCTCAGTCAAAGCATGGCTTGGGGCTGACAGTTTTAATGGTCCTAGGGGGCGCTATTTCAGAAAATAGGCCACGCCCACCGGATGTTCACATCAGATTCTTTTGGGGGCCAGACTAGGATCACTCCCAAGAAGTGTCGTGGCGATATCTCTAGAAATGACGAAATGGGAGGCAAACGTAAGGCCACGTCGGTACGCCTGATTTCGCCGTGCCGCCACTGCCCCGCCTTCTGCAGAAAACTCCCATAAAGTGACGCCAAGAAACCCCAACTTGTCTTCAGTTACCAGCTACAAATTTGGGATGATTATTTGAAAGGGCGAATTTTGGAAAATTTCCCAGTAAAACTTGACCTTTTAAGTACTTAGGGGGCGGGGCTTATGTGACATCACCAATCAACCATTCATTTGTCTTCGGGGGGCGACGACGATTGTCCATAGAATGTTACTTTAACTGTAATTCTTTCATTTATGAAATTATAGCAATTTGAATTTTCTTGGCGAGTGCTCGAACTTTGAGGCCTGGCCCCGCCCCTTCAGTATTTACGAAAAGTCAATTTTATTTTCTCATTTGAATCGGCCATCGCTTCTGTTCGATCGCACACAATTTTTGAGACGATCGTGCGAAAAATGACCAAACTGTTCAACCAAATATAGACCCTAGAAATGGCCAAAATGGCTAAAAATCGCCATTTCAACCTAAAATGGCCGACTTCCTGTGTGATATAGACCATGGTTGCAAGAGACTTTTCTGTGCGGACTGTTGAGTACTACAAGTGTACCGAATTTCATAACTGTACGATAAACTAAGCTTTATGGAGAGGGGTATTTTTCACCTTCTAGGGGGCGCTGTTCAGCCAATTTTTTACGAACTTTCACATCGCCAGTGAAATACGTAAATTTCACGCACTTTCTATATTGGGCCAGAATTTGGTGACTTTTTGGATATGCTAAGACCCCCTAAAGGCCATTCAAAGACGCGGAAGAAAAAAGAATAATAATAAGAAGAAACGGAGCAGATACAATAGGCCTTCGCAGCTTCACTGCTCGGGCCTAATAATAAACGGAGCAGATACAATAGGCCTTCGCAGCTTCACTGCTCGGGCCTAATAAGAAGAAACGGAGCAGATACAATAGGCCTTCGCAGCTTCACTGCTCGGGCCTAATTAAAGCTGCAAGCAGCGTCGTTCGGCCCTCGCAGCTCCGCGCCGCTCCGGCCTGGCCGGCAGCCCGGGGCACCAGGGCACCTCTGCAGAACACAAACGTTGACCACCCCAACACCAGAAACTGCTAACGGCCACCTTTTCCGCACCTCACCCTGACTCAGCATCCCCTTTGAGCCCACCATTATATTTTATGTCTCACCACTAGGGAATCCTCTATCTTTACCACACTGGTTGTGTGATGACAGTGACCAACTTTAATGCTATTCTGACCATGTTTTTTAAAGTTATCGAAGGATAACGTTATCTAGGTGGCTCTGTGACCAACTACAGAAAAGTCCCATTGAGGTCAGCTTTGGTGACATTATATAACATTCACCAACCGTTTGTGCCTCATTGGCTAAAGGGCATGATTGTTCATTGCCATATTCAGTTTCGGGCAAATCGGAGGCCGTTTGTGGAAGTTACAGTCAAATGTAAGGTCATGGCGTCACGTCAGCATTCACCATGGCATCAAAGCCCCTCCCTTTCTGGAAAGCTATCAGATCTGAATGGTCATTAAAACATCATGAAGACACTGTATGACCTGAGTGTCATTTTCACTAAATTAGAGGGGACAAATATGGGCATTTCACCATAAAACAATAGACTTCCTGTTGTCAGGGGGCGGGGCTTAGGTGATGTAAGCTGTCCACATTGTCGTTGTCTTGAGATGTGGTCAGTGATCACACAGACAAAGTTTGAATTAGATCTGATCATGCACATGGGAGTTATTAAGTCAAGTAATGTCATGGCGAAAGGTCAAAGTTTGAGGCTTAGCCACGCCCACACCTTTATACTTATTTAAAATCCGACGGTTGAATTTTTTCCCCTTTGACTTAAAAGTACATAGCATAAGTTTGAAGTTGATCGGTGTAAAGGGCGACGGGCCATCAATGTCCAAACAACGTGTGCGAAAACCACTAAATCGAGTACTTGGACCAAAATGGCCGACCTCCTGTGCGAAATTGCGCTTGGCTCCAAGAGACTTTTTTGTAGGTCCACAGACCCTACATGAGTGTACCAATTTTCGTAATCCTCAGTAAAACCTTGTCTTGGGGCTGACAGTTTTAATGGTCCTAGGGGGCGCTATTTCAGAATATAGGCCACGCCCACAAATCTCAGCTGCCCAATTCTATTGGGGGTCAGACTAGGATCACTCACCAGACATTTTGTGGCGATGTCACGATAATTGAAGAAATGAGAGGCAAACGTATTGCCATGGCGTGATGGCGAATTTCGCCATGCTCCCAAAGCCCCGCCTTTTTTCAAAACCTGCCAGTACTGTAGACCAAGTGACCTCAACTTGTCAGCTGCTATTTGCCAGAGATTGCTGGTGATTGGGTAAAAGGAGTCCAATAGGGAGCTGTGAAAAAAAGAGTGGCGTGGCGACAGGTCAAAGTTTGAGGCTTAGCCACGCCCACACCTTTATACTTATTTAAAATCCGATGGTTGAATTTTTTACTTTATGTCTTAAGAGTATATAGCAGAAGTTTGAAGGCGATTGGTGAAAAGGGCGATGGAGCATCACTGTCCAAACAACGTGTGCGAAAACCAGTAAATCGCGTACTTGGACCAAAATGGCCGACTTCCTGTGCAACTTTGCACTAGGCTCCAAGAGACTTTTTTGTAGGTCCTGAGACACCACATTAGTGTACCAAATTTCCTAAACCTCAGTCAAAGCATGGCTTGGGGCTGACAGTTTTAATGATCCTAGGTGGCGCTATTTCATAAAATAGGCCACGCCCACCGGATGTTCACATCACATTTTTTGGGGGGCCGGACTAGGATCACTCCCAAGAGGTTTTGTGGCGATATCTCAAGAAATGATGAAATGGGAGGCAAACGTAAGGCCACATCGGTACGCCTGACTTCGCCGCGCCGCCACAGCCCCGCCTTCTGCAGAAAACTCCCATAAAGTGACGCCAAGCAATCCCAACTTGTCTTCAGTTACCTGCTACAAATATGGGGTGATTAGTTGAAAGGGCGAATTTTGGACAATTTCCCAGTAAAACTTGACCTTTTAAGGCCTGAGGGGGCGGGGCTTATGTGACATCATCAATCAACCATTCATTTGTCTTCGGGGGCGGATGACGATTGTCCATAGAAAATTACTTTAACTGTAATTCTTTCATTTATGAAATTATAGCAATTTGAATTTTTTTGGCGAGTGCTCGAACTTTGAGGCCTGGCCCCGCCCCTTTAGTATTTACGAAAAGTCAATTTTATTTGCTCATTTGATTCGTCCATCGCTTCTGTTCGATCGCCCACTATTTTTGAGACGATCGTGCGAAAAATGGTCAAATTGTTCAACCAAATGTAGACCCTAGAAATGGCCAAAACGGGGTCAAAATGGCCACTTTAGTCCAAAATGGCCGACTTCCTGTTTGATATTGACCATGGCTGCAAGAGGCTTTTCTGTGCGTATTGTTGAGTTCTACAGGTGCACCAAATTTCATCACTCTACTATGAAAAAAGGTCAATGCGGAGGGGTATTTTTAATTTTCCAGGGGGCGCTGTTGAAACATTTTTATACCAACTTTCACGTTGCCAGTGAAATACGTAAATTTCACGCACTTTCTATATTGGGCCAGAATTTGGTGACTTTTTGGATATGCTAAGACCCCCTAAAGGCCGTCCAAAGACGCGGAAGAAAAAAAAAGAAAAAAAAAGAAAGAAAATTAAAGCTGCAAGCAGCGTCGTTCGGCCCTCGCAGCGAAGCTGCTCGCCCTCCTTCCGCACCCCCTCCGCTCCATCCCCGACGCTCTCCAAACCCAGCTCCGCGCTTCTCCGTCCTGGCCGGCAGCCGGGGGCACCAGGGAACGTCTGGCGGAACAGAAAGTCAACCACCCCGACACCAGAAACCGTGAACGGCCTCCTCGTCCACACCTTACCCTGACTCAGCATCCCCTCTGAGCCCACCATTACACGTCTCACCACTAGGAGATACTCTATCTTTACCACACTGGTGATGCGATGTTCAGTCTCGGGCAAGTCGGAGGCTGTTTGTGGAAGTTACAGTCAAACGTAAGGTCACAGTGTCACGTCAGAAATCGCCATGGCATCAAAGCCCCTGCCTTTCTGAAAAGCTATCAGATCTGAATGGTCATTACAACATCATGAAGACAGTGCATGACCTTAGTGTCATCTTGACTAAATTAGAGGGAACAAATATGGGCATTTCACCATAAAACAGTTGACTTCCTGTAGTCAGGGGGCGGGGCTTAGGTGATGTCAGCTGTCCACATTGTCACTGTCTTCAGATGTGGTCAGTGATCACACAGACAAAGTATGAAATTGATCTGATCATGCACATGGGAGTTGTTAAGTCAAATAAGGTAATGGCGACTGGTCAAAGTTTGAGGCTTAGCCACGCCCACACCTTTATACTTATTTAAAATCCGACGGTTGAATTTTTTCCTCTATGTCTTAAGAGTATATAGCAGAGGTTTGAAGGTGATCGGTGGAAAGGGCGAGGAGATATCATTCTCCTAATAACGTGTGCGAAAACCACTAAATTGAGTACTTGGACCAAAATGGCCGACCTCCTGTGCGACATTGTGCTTGGCTCCAAGAGACTTTTTTGTAGGTCCTGGTACACTACATTAGTGTGCCAAATTTTGTGATCCTCAGTCAAAGCATGGCTTGGGGCTGACTGTTTTAATGGTCCTAGGGGGCGCTGTTTCAGAAAATAGGCCACGCCCACAAACTTCAGCTGTCCAATTCTATTAGGGGTCAGAGTAGGATCACTCATCAGAACTTGTATGGCGATGTCACAATGACTGAAGAAATGAGAGACAAACGTATTTCCATGTCGTGATGGCGAATTTCGCCATTCTTCCAAAGCCCCGCCTTTATTCGAAACCTGCCAGTACTATAGACCAAGTGACCTCAACTTGTCTGCTGCTATTCGCCACTGTTTGGTGGTGATTGGTTAAAAGGAGTCCAATAGGGAGCTGTGAAAAAAAAGAGTGGCGTGGCGACAGGTCAAAGTTTGAGGCTTAGCCACGCCCACACCTTTATACTTATTTAAAATCCGACGGTTGAATTTTTTCATCTATGTGTTAAGAGTATGTAGCCGAAGTGTGAAGGCAATTGGTGAAAAGGGCGACGGAGCATCACTCTCCAAACAACGTGTGCGAAAACCACTAAATTGCGCACTTGGACCAAAATGGCCGACTTCCTGTGCGACAATGCACTTGGCTCCAAGAGACTTTTTTGTAGGTCCTGAGACACCACATTAGTGTACCAAATTTCGTAATCCTCAGTCAAAGCATGGCTTGGGGCTGTCAGTTTTAATGGTCCTAGGGGGCGCTATTTCAGAAAATAGACCACGCCCACCGGAATTTCACATCAGATCTTTTGGGGGGCCAGACTAGGATCACTCACAAGAAGCTTCGTGGCGATATCTCTAGAAATGACGAAATGGGAGGCAAACGTAAGGCCTAAGTGGTACGCCTGAATTCGCCGCGCCGCCACAGCCCCGCCTTCTGCAGAAAACTCCCATAAAGTGAAGCCAAGCAACCCCAACTTGTCTTCAGTTACCCGCTACAAATTTGGGGTGATTATTGGAAAGGGCGAATTTTGGAAAATTTCCCAGTAAAACTTGACCTTTTAAGTCCTGAGGGGGCGGGGCTTATGTGACATCATCAATCGACCATTCATTTGTCTTCGGAGGGCGATGACAATTGTCCACAGAACATTTCTTTAACCGTAATTCTTTCATTTATGAAATTATAGCAATTTGAATTTTTTTGGCGAGTGTTCGAACTTTGAGGCCTGGCCCCGCCCCTTCAGTATTTACGAAAAGTCAATTTTATTGTCTCATTTGAATCGTCCATCGATTCTGTTCGATCTCGCACAATTTTTGAGACGATGGTGCGAAAAATGACCAAACTGTTCAACCAAATATAGACCCTAGAAATGGCCAAAACGGGGTCAAAATGGCCACTTTACTCCAAAATGGCCGACTTCCTGTTTGATATTGACCATGGTTGCAAGAGACTTTTCTGTGCGGACTGTTGAGTACTACAAGTATACCAAATTTCATAACTGTACGATAAACTAAGCTTTATGGAGAGGGGTATTTTTCACTTTCTAGGGGGCGCTGTTCAGTCACTTTTTGACGAACTTTCACATCGCCAGTGAAATACGTAAATTTCACGCACTTTCTATATTGGGCCAGAATTTGGTGACTTTTTGGATATGCTAAGACCCCCTAAAGGCCATTCAAAGACGCGGAAGAAAAAAGAATAATAATAAGAAGAAACGGAGCAGATACAATAGGCCTTCGCAGCTTCACTGCTCGGGCCTAATTAAAGCTGCAAGCAGCGTCGTTCGGCCCTCGCAGCGAAGCTGCTCGCCCTCCTTCCGCACCCCCTCCGCTCCATCCCCGACGCTCTCCAAACCCAGCTCCGCGCTTCTCCGTCCTGGCCGGCAGCCGGGGGCACCAGGGAACGTCTGGCGGAACAGAAAGTCAACCACCCCGACACCAGAAACCGTGAACGGCCTCCTCGTCCACACCTTACCCTGACTCAGCATCCCCTCTGAGCCCACCATTACACGTCTCACCACTAGGAGATACTCTATCTTTACCACACTGGTGATGCGATGTTCAGTCTCGGGCAAGTCGGAGGCTGTTTGTGGAAGTTACAGTCAAACGTAAGGTCACAGTGTCACGTCAGAAATCGCCATGGCATCAAAGCCCCTGCCTTTCTGAAAAGCTATCAGATCTGAATGGTCATTACAACATCATGAAGACAGTGCATGACCTTAGTGTCATCTTGACTAAATTAGAGGGAACAAATATGGGCATTTCACCATAAAACAGTTGACTTCCTGTAGTCAGGGGGCGGGGCTTAGGTGATGTCAGCTGTCCACATTGTCACTGTCTTCAGATGTGGTCAGTGATCACACAGACAAAGTATGAAATTGATCTGATCATGCACATGGGAGTTGTTAAGTCAAATAAGGTAATGGCGACTGGTCAAAGTTTGAGGCTTAGCCACGCCCACACCTTTATACTTATTTAAAATCCGACGGTTGAATTTTTTCCTCTATGTCTTAAGAGTATATAGCAGAGGTTTGAAGGTGATCGGTGGAAAGGGCGAGGAGATATCATTCTCCTAATAACGTGTGCGAAAACCACTAAATTGAGTACTTGGACCAAAATGGCCGACCTCCTGTGCGACATTGTGCTTGGCTCCAAGAGACTTTTTTGTAGGTCCTGGTACACTACATTAGTGTGCCAAATTTTGTGATCCTCAGTCAAAGCATGGCTTGGGGCTGACTGTTTTAATGGTCCTAGGGGGCGCTGTTTCAGAAAATAGGCCACGCCCACAAACTTCAGCTGTCCAATTCTATTAGGGGTCAGAGTAGGATCACTCATCAGAACTTGTATGGCGATGTCACAATGACTGAAGAAATGAGAGACAAACGTATTTCCATGTCGTGATGGCGAATTTCGCCATTCTTCCAAAGCCCCGCCTTTATTCGAAACCTGCCAGTACTATAGACCAAGTGACCTCAACTTGTCTGCTGCTATTCGCCACTGTTTGGTGGTGATTGGTTAAAAGGAGTCCAATAGGGAGCTGTGAAAAAAAAGAGTGGCGTGGCGACAGGTCAAAGTTTGAGGCTTAGCCACGCCCACACCTTTATACTTATTTAAAATCCGACGGTTGAATTTTTTCATCTATGTGTTAAGAGTATGTAGCCGAAGTGTGAAGGCAATTGGTGAAAAGGGCGACGGAGCATCACTCTCCAAACAACGTGTGCGAAAACCACTAAATTGCGCACTTGGACCAAAATGGCCGACTTCCTGTGCGACAATGCACTTGGCTCCAAGAGACTTTTTTGTAGGTCCTGAGACACCACATTAGTGTACCAAATTTCGTAATCCTCAGTCAAAGCATGGCTTGGGGCTGTCAGTTTTAATGGTCCTAGGGGGCGCTATTTCAGAAAATAGACCACGCCCACCGGAATTTCACATCAGATCTTTTGGGGGGCCAGACTAGGATCACTCACAAGAAGCTTCGTGGCGATATCTCTAGAAATGACGAAATGGGAGGCAAACGTAAGGCCTAAGTGGTACGCCTGAATTCGCCGCGCCGCCACAGCCCCGCCTTCTGCAGAAAACTCCCATAAAGTGAAGCCAAGCAACCCCAACTTGTCTTCAGTTACCCGCTACAAATTTGGGGTGATTATTGGAAAGGGCGAATTTTGGAAAATTTCCCAGTAAAACTTGACCTTTTAAGTCCTGAGGGGGCGGGGCTTATGTGACATCATCAATCGACCATTCATTTGTCTTCGGAGGGCGATGACAATTGTCCACAGAACATTTCTTTAACCGTAATTCTTTCATTTATGAAATTATAGCAATTTGAATTTTTTTGGCGAGTGTTCGAACTTTGAGGCCTGGCCCCGCCCCTTCAGTATTTACGAAAAGTCAATTTTATTGTCTCATTTGAATCGTCCATCGATTCTGTTCGATCTCGCACAATTTTTGAGACGATGGTGCGAAAAATGACCAAACTGTTCAACCAAATATAGACCCTAGAAATGGCCAAAACGGGGTCAAAATGGCCACTTTACTCCAAAATGGCCGACTTCCTGTTTGATATTGACCATGGTTGCAAGAGACTTTTCTGTGCGGACTGTTGAGTACTACAAGTATACCAAATTTCATAACTGTACGATAAACTAAGCTTTATGGAGAGGGGTATTTTTCACTTTCTAGGGGGCGCTGTTCAGTCACTTTTTGACGAACTTTCACATCGCCAGTGAAATACGTAAATTTCACGCACTTTCTATATTGGGCCAGAATTTGGTGACTTTTTGGATATGCTAAGACCCCCTAAAGGCCATTCAAAGACGCGGAAGAAAAAAGAATAATAATTAAAGCTGCAAGCAGCGTCGTTCGGCCCTCGCAGCTCCGCGCCGCTCCGGTCTGCCGTCGCACCAGTGCACGTCTGACAGAACAGAAACGTCAACCACCCCGACACCAGAAACCGCGAATGGCCTCCTAGTCTGCACCTCACCCTGACTCAGCATCCCCTCTGAGCTCACCATTAAATTGAATATTAAGATTACGGCGTTACGCCAGAATTCGCCATGGCATCAAAGCCCCTCCCTTTCTGGAAAGCTATCAGATCTGAATGGTCATTACAGCATCATGAAGACAGTGCATGACCTTAGGGTCATGTTGACTAAATTAGAGGGGACAAATATGGGCATTTCAGCATAAAAAATAAATTCCTGTAGTCAGGGGGCGGGGCTTAGGTGATGTCAGCTGTCCACATTGTCATTGTTTACAGATATGGTCAATGATCACACAGACAAAGTTCGAAAAAGATCTGATCATGCACATGGGAGTTATTAAGTCAAGTAAAGTAATGGCGAAAGGTCAACGTTTGAGGCTTAGCCACGCCCACACCTTTCAACTTTTGAAAAATCCGACGGTTGAATTTTTTCCCCTATGTCTTAAGAGTGTATTGCAGAAGTTTGAAGGTGATTGGTGAAAAGGGCGACGGAGCATCACTCTCCAAACAATGTGTGCGAAAACCACTAAATCACGTACTTGCACCAAAATGGCCGACTTCCTGTGCGACTTTACGCTTGGCTCCAAGAGACTTTTTTGTAGGTCCTGAGACCCCACATTAGTGTACCAAATTTCGTAATCCTCAGTCAAAGCATGGCTTGGGGCTGAAAGTTTTAATGGCTCTAGGGGGCGCTATTTAAGAATATAGGCCACGCCCACAAACTTCAGCTGTCTATTTCTCTTGGAGCTCAGACTAGGATCACTCACCAGAAGTTTCGTAGCAATATCACGATAACTGAAGAAATGAGACAAACGTATTTCCATGGCGTGATGGCGATTTTCGCCATGGTCCCAAAGCCCCGCCTTTTTTCAAAACCTGCCAGTACTGGAGACCAAGTAACCTCAACTTGTCTACTGCTGTTTGCCACAGAATCCTGGTGATTGGGTAAAAGGAGTCCAGTAGGGAGCTGTGAAAAAAAGAGTAGCGTGGCGACAGGTCAAAGTTTGAGGCTTAGCCACGCCCACACCTTTCAACTTTTGAAAAATCCGACGGTTAAATTTTTTCCCCTATGTCTTAAGGGTATATAGCAGAAGTTTGAAGGAGATTGGTGAAAAGGGCGACGGAGCATCACTCTCCAAACAACGTGTGCGAAAACCACTAAATCGCGTACTTGATCCAAAATGGCCGACTTCCTGTGCGACTTTGAACTTGACTCCAAGAGACTTTTTTGTAGGTCCTGAGACACCACATTAGTGTACCAAATTTCGTAATCCTCAGTCAAAGCATGGCTTGGGGCTAATAGTTTAAATGGTCCTAGGGGGCGCTATTTCAAAACATAGGCCACGCCCACAAAATTCAGCTGTCTATTTCTCTTGGAGCTCAGACTAGGATCACTCACCAGAAGTTTCGTAGCAATATCACGATAACTGAAGAAATGAGAGACAAACGTATTTCCATGGCGTGATGGCGATTTTCGCCATGGTCCCAAAGCCCCGCCTTTTTTCAAAACCTGCCAGTACTGGAGACCAAGTAACCTCAACTTGTCTACTGCTGTTTGCCACAGAATCCTGGTGATTGGGTAAAAGGAGTCCAGTAGGGAGCTGTGAAAAAAAGAGTAGCGTGGCGACAGGTCAAAGTTTGAGGCTTAGCCACGCCCACACCTTTCAACTTTTGAAAAATCCGACGGTTGAATTTTTTCCCCTATGTCTTAAGGGTATATAGCAGAAGTTTGAAGGAGATTGGTGAAAAGGGCGACGGAGCATCACTCTCCAAACAACGTGTGCGAAAACCACTAAATCGCGTACTTGATCCAAAATGGCCGACTTCCTGTGCGACTTTGAACTTGACTCCAAGAGACTTTTTTGTAGGTCCTGAGACACCACATTAGTGTACCAAATTTCGTAATCCTCAGTCAAAGCATGGCTTGGGGCTAATAGTTTTAATGGTCCTAGGGGGCGCTATTTCAGAAAATAGGCCACGCCCACCAGATGTTCACATCAGATCTTTTGGGGGGCCGGACTAGGATCACTCACAAGAAGTTTCGTGACGATATCTTTGGAAATGACGAAATGGGAGGCAAACGTAAGGCCAAGGCGGTACGCCTGAATTCGCCGCGCCACCACAGCCCCGCCCTCTGCCGAAAACTCCCATAAAGTGACGCCAAGCAACCCCCACTTGTCTTGAGTTACCAGCTACAAATTTGTGGTGATTAAGTGAAATGGGGCAATTTGGGACCTTTCACAGTAAAACTTGATCTTTTTGGTCCTGAGGGGGCGGGGCTTGTGTGATGTCATCATCCGACCTTTCAATTTACTTTGTGGGTGGATGACGAATGACCACAGAAAGTTTGGTAACTCTATTCCATTCAGTTATGAAGTTATAGCAATTTAAATATTTTTGGCGAGTAGTCAAACTTCGAGGCCTGGCTCCGCCCCTTCAACATATACGAAAACTCAGAATCCTTATCTCATTTTGTTCGCCCATCCCTTCTGAGCAATTTTACACAATTTTTGAGACGATCGTGCGAAAAATGATCGAGCAATCCAATCAGAAACGGACCCTAAAAACGGCAAAAACGGCAAAAAATCGCCATTTCAACCCAAAATGGCCGACTTCCTGTTTGATATTGACCATGGTTGCAAGAGACTTTTCTGTGCGGACTGTTGAGTACTACAAGTGTACCAAATTTCATAACTGTACGATAAACTAAGCTTTATGGAGAGGGTTTTTTTTCACTTTGTAGGGGGCGCTGTTCAGCCATTTTCTTTGCGATTTTTTTGGGACCTTTAAAATATCAAATTTTTCACCAGGCCTGACAAGTGTGCAAAATATTGTGAGTTTTGGGGTATGTTAAGGTCCCCAAAAAGCTGTTCAAAGGGGGCACGGAATAACAAAAAATAATAATAATCAGAGCAAAAACAAGAGGCCTTCGCAGCGCTTTCGCTGCTCGGGCCTAATTAAAGCTGCAAGCAGCGTCGTTCGGCCCTCGCAGCGAAGCTGCTCGCCCTCCTTCCGCACCCCCTCCGCTCCATCCCCGACGCTCTCCAAACCCAGCTCCGCGCTTCTCCGTCCTGGCCGGCAGCCGGGGGCACCAGGGAACGTCTGGCGGAACAGAAAGTCAACCACCCCGACACCAGAAACCGTGAACGGCCTCCTCGTCCACACCTTACCCTGACTCAGCATCCCCTCTGAGCCCACCATTACACGTCTCACCACTAGGAGATACTCTATCTTTACCACACTGGTGATGCGATGTTCAGTCTCGGGCAAGTCGGAGGCTGTTTGTGGAAGTTACAGTCAAACGTAAGGTCACAGTGTCACGTCAGAAATCGCCATGGCATCAAAGCCCCTGCCTTTCTGAAAAGCTATCAGATCTGAATGGTCATTACAACATCATGAAGACAGTGCATGACCTTAGTGTCATCTTGACTAAATTAGAGGGAACAAATATGGGCATTTCACCATAAAACAGTTGACTTCCTGTAGTCAGGGGGCGGGGCTTAGGTGATGTCAGCTGTCCACATTGTCACTGTCTTCAGATGTGGTCAGTGATCACACAGACAAAGTATGAAATTGATCTGATCATGCACATGGGAGTTGTTAAGTCAAATAAGGTAATGGCGACTGGTCAAAGTTTGAGGCTTAGCCACGCCCACACCTTTATACTTATTTAAAATCCGACGGTTGAATTTTTTCCTCTATGTCTTAAGAGTATATAGCAGAGGTTTGAAGGTGATCGGTGGAAAGGGCGAGGAGATATCATTCTCCTAATAACGTGTGCGAAAACCACTAAATTGAGTACTTGGACCAAAATGGCCGACCTCCTGTGCGACATTGTGCTTGGCTCCAAGAGACTTTTTTGTAGGTCCTGGTACACTACATTAGTGTGCCAAATTTTGTGATCCTCAGTCAAAGCATGGCTTGGGGCTGACTGTTTTAATGGTCCTAGGGGGCGCTGTTTCAGAAAATAGGCCACGCCCACAAACTTCAGCTGTCCAATTCTATTAGGGGTCAGAGTAGGATCACTCATCAGAACTTGTATGGCGATGTCACAATGACTGAAGAAATGAGAGACAAACGTATTTCCATGTCGTGATGGCGAATTTCGCCATTCTTCCAAAGCCCCGCCTTTATTCGAAACCTGCCAGTACTATAGACCAAGTGACCTCAACTTGTCTGCTGCTATTCGCCACTGTTTGGTGGTGATTGGTTAAAAGGAGTCCAATAGGGAGCTGTGAAAAAAAAGAGTGGCGTGGCGACAGGTCAAAGTTTGAGGCTTAGCCACGCCCACACCTTTATACTTATTTAAAATCCGACGGTTGAATTTTTTCATCTATGTGTTAAGAGTATGTAGCCGAAGTGTGAAGGCAATTGGTGAAAAGGGCGACGGAGCATCACTCTCCAAACAACGTGTGCGAAAACCACTAAATTGCGCACTTGGACCAAAATGGCCGACTTCCTGTGCGACAATGCACTTGGCTCCAAGAGACTTTTTTGTAGGTCCTGAGACACCACATTAGTGTACCAAATTTCGTAATCCTCAGTCAAAGCATGGCTTGGGGCTGTCAGTTTTAATGGTCCTAGGGGGCGCTATTTCAGAAAATAGACCACGCCCACCGGAATTTCACATCAGATCTTTTGGGGGGCCAGACTAGGATCACTCACAAGAAGCTTCGTGGCGATATCTCTAGAAATGACGAAATGGGAGGCAAACGTAAGGCCTAAGTGGTACGCCTGAATTCGCCGCGCCGCCACAGCCCCGCCTTCTGCAGAAAACTCCCATAAAGTGAAGCCAAGCAACCCCAACTTGTCTTCAGTTACCCGCTACAAATTTGGGGTGATTATTGGAAAGGGCGAATTTTGGAAAATTTCCCAGTAAAACTTGACCTTTTAAGTCCTGAGGGGGCGGGGCTTATGTGACATCATCAATCGACCATTCATTTGTCTTCGGAGGGCGATGACAATTGTCCACAGAACATTTCTTTAACCGTAATTCTTTCATTTATGAAATTATAGCAATTTGAATTTTTTTGGCGAGTGTTCGAACTTTGAGGCCTGGCCCCGCCCCTTCAGTATTTACGAAAAGTCAATTTTATTGTCTCATTTGAATCGTCCATCGATTCTGTTCGATCTCGCACAATTTTTGAGACGATGGTGCGAAAAATGACCAAACTGTTCAACCAAATATAGACCCTAGAAATGGCCAAAACGGGGTCAAAATGGCCACTTTACTCCAAAATGGCCGACTTCCTGTTTGATATTGACCATGGTTGCAAGAGACTTTTCTGTGCGGACTGTTGAGTACTACAAGTATACCAAATTTCATAACTGTACGATAAACTAAGCTTTATGGAGAGGGGTATTTTTCACTTTCTAGGGGGCGCTGTTCAGTCACTTTTTGACGAACTTTCACATCGCCAGTGAAATACGTAAATTTCACGCACTTTCTATATTGGGCCAGAATTTGGTGACTTTTTGGATATGCTAAGACCCCCTAAAGGCCATTCAAAGACGCGGAAGAAAAAAGAATAATAATAAGAAGAAACGGAGCAGATACAATAGGCCTTCGCAGCTTCACTGCTCGGGCCTAATTAAAGCTGCAAGCAGCGTCGTTCGGCCCTCGCAGCGAAGCTGCTCGCCCTCCTTCCGCAACCCCTCCGCTCCATCCGCGACGCTCTCCAAACCCAGCTCCGCGCTTCTCCATCCTGGCCGGCAGCCGGGGGCACCAGAGCATGTCTGGCAGAACAGAAAGTCAACCACCCCGACACCAGAAACCGTGAACGGCCTTCGCGTCCACACCTCACCCTGACTCAGCATCCCCTCTGAGCCCACCATTACACGTCTCACCACTAGGAGATTCTCTATCTTTACCACACTGGTGATGTGATGTTCAGTCTCGAGCATATCGAAGGCTGTTTGTGGAAGTTACAGTCAAACGTAAGGTCACAGCGTCACGCCAGAAATCGCCATGGCATAAAAGCCCCCCCTTTCTGAAAAGGTATCAGATCTGAATGGTCATTACAACATCATGAAGACAGTGCATGACCTTAGTGTCATCTTGACTAAATTAGAGGGGACAAATATGGACATTTCACCATAAAACAGTAGACTTCCTGTAGTCATGGGGCGGGCTTAGGTGATGTCAGCTGTCCACATTGTCACTGTCTTCAGATGGGGTCAGTGATCACACAGACAAAATTTGAAATTGATCTGATCATGCACATGGGAGTTTTTAAGTCAAGTAACATAATGGCGACTGGTCAAAGTTTGAGGCTTAGCCACGCCCACACCTTTATACTTATTTAAAATCCAACGGTTGAATTTTTTCCTCTATGTCTTAAGAGTATATAGCAGGAGTTTGAAGGTGATCGGTGGAAAGGACGACGAGACATCATTCTCCTAATAACGTGTGCGAAAACCACTAAATCGAGTACTTGGACAAAAATGGCCGACCTCCTGTGCGACATTGTACTTGGCTCCAAGAGACTTTTTTGTAGGGCTTGAGACACTACATTAGTGTGCCAAATTTCGTGATCCTCAGTCAAAGCATGGCTTGGGGCTGATAGTTTTAATGGTCCTAGGGGGGCGCTATTTCAGAAAAAAGGCCACGCCCACAAACTTCAGCTGTCCAATTCTATTAGGGGTCAGAGTAAGAAATCGCCATGGCATCAAAGCCCCTCCCTTTCTGAAAAGCTAGCAGATCTGAATGGTCATTACAACATCATGAAGACAGTGCATGACCTTAGTGTCATGTTGACTAAATTAGAGGGGACAAATATGGGCATTTCACCATAAAAAATAGACTTCCTGTAGTCAGGGGGCGGGGCTTTGGTGATGTCAGCTGTCCAAATTGTCATTGTCTTGAGATGTGGTTAATGATCACACAGACACAGTTTGATATAGATCTGATCATGCAGATGGGAGTTAAGTCAAGTAATGTAATGGCGAAAGGTCAAAGTTTGAGGCTTAGCCACGCCCACACTTTTATACTTATATAAAATCCGATGGTTGAATTTTTCTCCCTTTGTCTTAAAAGTATATAGCAGAAGTTTGAAGGCGATTGGTGAAAAGGGCGATGGTGCAACACTCTCCAAACAACGTGTGCGAAAACCACTAAATCGAGTACTTGGACCAAAATGGCTGACTTCCTGTGCGACTTTGCACATGGCTCCAAGAGACTTTTTTGTAGGTCCTGAGACCCCACATTAGTGTATCAAATTTCGTAATCCTCAGTCAAAGCATGGCTTGGGGCTGACGGTTTTAATGGTCCTAGGGGGCGCTATTTAAGAAAATAGGCCACGCCCACAAACTTCAGCTGTCCATTTCTATTGGGGGTCAGACTAGGATCACTCATCAGACATTTTGTTGTGATGTCACAATGATTGAAGAAATGAGAGACAAACGTATTTTCATGGCGTGATGGCGAATTTCGCCATGCTCCCAAAGCCCCGCCTTTATTCGAAACCTGCCAGTACTATAGATCAAGTGACCTCAGCTTGTCTGCTGCCATTTGCCAGTGATTGCTGGTGATTGGTTAAAAGGAGTCCAATAGGGAGCTGTGAAAAAAAGAGTGGCGTGGCGACAGGTCAAAGTTTGAGGCTTAGCCACGCCCACACCTTTATACTTATATAAAATCCGACGGTTGAATTTTTTCATCTATGTCTTAAGAGTATATAGCAGATGTTTGAAGGCGATTGGTGAAAAGGGCAATGGTGCAACACTCTCCAAACAACGTGTGCGAATACCACTAAATCGAGTACTTGGACCAAAATGGCCGACTTCCTGCGCGACTTTGCACTTGGCTCCAAGAGACTTTTTTGTAGGTCCTGAGACCCCACATTAGTGTATCAAATTTCGTAATCCACAGTCAAAGCATGGCTTGGGGCTGACAGTTTTAATGGTCCTAGGGGGCGCTATTTCATTAAATAGGCCACGCCCACAAACTTCAGCTGTGCAGTTCTATTAGGGGTCAGAGTAGGATCACTCATCAGAAATTGTGTGGCGATGTCACAATGATTGAAGAAATGAGAGACAAACGTATTTCCATGGCGTGATGGCGAATTTCGCCATGCTCCCAAAGCCCCGCCTTTATTCGAAACCTGCCAGTACTATAGATCAAGTGACCTCAACTTGTCTGCTGCCATTTGACAGTGATTGCTGGTGATTGGTTAAAAGGAGTCCGATAGGGAGCTGTGAAAAAAAGAGTGGCGTGGCGACAGGTCAAAGTTTGAGGCTTAGCCACGCCCACACCTTTATACTTATATAAAATCCGACGGTTGAATTTTTTCATCTATGTCTTAAGAGTATATAGCAGATGGTTGAAGGCGATTGATGAAAAGGGCAATGGTGCAACACTCTCCAAACAACGTGTGCGAATACCACTAAATCGAGTCCTTGGACCAAAATGGCCGACTTCCTGTGCGACTTTGCACTTGGCTCCAAGTGACTTTTTTCTAGGTCCTGAGACACCACATTAGTGTACCAAATTTTGTACTCCTCAGTCAAAGCATGGCTTGGGGCTGACAGTTTTAATGGTCCTAGGGGGCGCTATTTCAGAAAATAGGCCACGCCCACCGGATGTTCACATCACATTTTGTGGGGGGCCGAACTAGGATCACTCCCAAGAGGTTTTGTGGCGATATCTCTAGAAATGGCGAAATGGGAGGCAAACGTAAGGCCACATCGGTACGCCTGACTTCGCCGCGCCGTCACAGCCCCGCCTTCTGCAGAAAACTCCCATAAAGTGACGCCAAGCAACCCCAACTTGTCTTCAGTTACCTGCTACAAATTTGGGATGATTATTTGAAAGGGCGAATTTTTGAAAATTTCCCAGTAAAACTTGACCTTTTAAGTCCTGAGGGGGCGGGGCTTATGTGACATCATCAATCGACCATTCATTTGTCTTCGTGGGGCGATGCTGATTGTCCATAGAAAGTTACTTTAACTGTAATTCTTTCATTTATGAAATTATAGCAATTTGAATTTTTTTGGCGAGTGCTTGAACTTTGAGGCCTGGTCCCGCCCCTTCAGTATTTACGAAAAGTCAATTTTATTGTCTCATTTTAATCGTCCATCGCTTCTGTTCGATCGCACACTATTTTTGAGACGATCGTGCGAAAAATGACCAAACTGTTCAACCAAATATAGACCCTAGAAATGGCCAAAACGTGGTCAAAATGGCCACTTTAGTCCAAAATGGCCGACTTTCTGTTTGATATTGACCATGGGTGCAAGAGGCTTTTCTGTGCGTATTGTTGAGTTCTACAAGTGTAGCAAATTTCATAACTCTACTATGAAAAAAGGTCAAAGCGGAGGGGTATTTTTAATTTTCCAGGGGGCGCTGTTGAAACATTTTTTTACCAACTTTCACGTTGCCATTGAAATACGTAAATTTCACGCACTTTCTATATTGGGCCAGAATTTGGTGAGTTTTTGGATATGCTAAGACCCCCTAAAGGCCGTCCAAAGACGCGGAAGAAAAAGAAAGAAAAAAAAAAATAATAAACGGAGCAGATACAATAGGCCTTCGCAGCGCTTCGCTGCTCGGGCCTAATTAAAGCTGCAAGCAGCGTCGTTCGGCCCTCGCAGCGAAGCTGCTCGCCCTCCGTCCTTACCCCCTCCGCTCCATCCCCAATGCTCTCAAAACCCAGCACCCCGCCGCTCCTTCCTGACCAGCAGCCCGGGACAACAGGGCGCGTCAGCAGAACAGAAACGTCCACCAGAACAGAATTCACCATGGCATCAAAGCCCCTCCCTTTCTGAAAAGCTATCAGATCTGAATGGTCATTACAACATCATGAAGACAGTGCATGACCTTTGTGTCATGTTGACTAAATTAGAAGGGACAAATATGGGCATTTCACCATAAAACAGTAAACTTCCTGTAGTCAGGGGGTGGGGCTTAGGTGATGCCAGCTGTCCACATTGTCACTGTCTTCAGATGTGGTCAGTGATAACACAGACAAAGTTTGAAATTGATCTGATCATGCACATGAGAGTTACTAAGTCAAGTAACGTAATGGCGACTGGTCAAAGTTTGAGGCTTAGCCACGCCCACATCTTTATACTTATTTGAAATCCGACGGTTGAATTTTTTCCTCTATGTCTTAAGAGTATATAGCAGGAGTTTGAAGGTGATCGGTGGAAAGGTCGACGAGACATCATTCTCCTAATAACGTGTGCGAAAACCACTAAATCGCGTACTTGGACCAAAATGGCCGACCTCCTGTGCAACATTGTGCTTGGCTCCAAGAGACTTTTTTGTAGGTCCTGAGACACTACATTAGTGTGCCAAATTTCGTGATCCTCAGTCAAAGCAAGGTTTGGGGCTGACAGTTTTAATGGTCCTAGGGGGTGCTATTTCAGAAAATAGGCCACGCCCACAAACTTCAGCTGTCCAAATCTATTAGGGGTCAGAGTAGGATCACTCATCAGAAATTGTGTGGCGATGTCACAGTGATAGAAGAAATGAGAGACAAACCTATTTCCATGGCGTGATGGCGAATTTCGCCATGCTCCCAAAGCCCCGCCTTTATTCGAAACCTGCCAGTATTATAGACCAATTGACCTCAACTTGTCTGCTGCTATTAGCCAGTGATTGCTGGTGATTGGTTAAAAGGAGGCCAATAGGGAGCTGTGAAAAAAAGAGTGGCGTGGCGACAGGTCAAAGTTTGAGGCTTAGCCACGCCCACACCTTTATACTTATTTAAAATCCGACGGTTGAATTTTTTCATCTATGTCTTAAGAGTGTATGACAGAGGTTTGAAGGTGATTGGTGAAAAGAGTGATGGAGCATCCTTCTCCAAACAACGTGTGCGAAAACCACTAAATCCAGTACTTGGACCAAAATGGCCGACTTCCTGTGTGACTTCGCACTTGGCTCCAAGAGACTTTTTTGTAGGTCCTGAGACACCACATTAGTGTACCAAATTTTGTACTCCTCAGTCAAAGCATGGCTTGGGGCTGACAGTTTTAATGGTCCTAGGGGGCGCTATTTCAGAAAATAGGCCACGCCCACCGGATGTTCACATCAGATTCTTTTGGGGGCCAGACTAGGATCACTCCCAAGAAGTGTCGTGGCGATATCTCTAGAAATGACGAAATGGGAGGCAAACGTAAGGCCACGTCGGTACGCCTGATTTCGCCGTGCCGCCACTGCCCCGCCTTCTGCAGAAAACTCCCATAAAGTGACGCCAAGAAACCCCAACTTGTCTTCAGTTACCAGCTACAAATTTGGGATGATTATTTGAAAGGGCGAATTTTGGAAAATTTCCCAGTAAAACTTGACCTTTTAAGTACTGAGGGGGCGGGGCTTATGTGACATCACCAATCAACCATTCATTTGTCTTCGGGGGGCGATGACGATTGTCCATAGAATGTTACTTTAACTGTAATTCTTTCATTTATGAAATTATAGCAATTTGAATTTTCTTGGCGAGTGCTCGAACTTTGAGGCCTGGCCCCGCCCCTTCAGTATTTACGAAAAGTCAATTTTATTTTCTCATTTGAATCGGCCATCGCTTCTGTTCGATCGCACACAATTTTTGAGACGATCGTGCGAAAAATGACCAAACTGTTCAACCAAATATAGACCCTAGAAATGGCCAAAATGGCTAAAAATCGCCATTTCAACCTAAAATGGCCGACTTCCTGTGTGATATAGACCATGGTTGCAAGAGACTTTTCTGTGCGGACTGTTGAGTACTACAAGTGTACCAAATTTCATAACTGTACGATAAACTAAGCTTTATGGAGAGGGGTTTTTTTCACTTTCTAGGGGGCGCTGTTCAGCCAATTTTTTACGAACTTTCACATCGCCAGTGAAATACGTAAATTTCACGCACTTTCTATATTGGGCCAGAATTTGGTGACTTTTTGGATATGCTAAGACCCCCTAAAGGCCATTCAAAGACGCGGAAGAAAAAAGAATAATAATAATTAAAGCTGCAAGCAGCGTCGTTCGGCCCTCGCAGCTCCGCGCCGCTCCGGTCTGGACGGCAGCCCGGGGCACCAGTGCACGTCTGACAGAACAGAAACGTCAACCACCCCGACACCAGAAACCGCGAATGGCCTCCTAGTCTGCACCTCACCCTGACTCAGCATCCCCTCTGAGCTCACCATTAAATTGAATATTAAGATTACGGCGTTACGCCAGAATTCGCCATGGCATCAAAGCCCCTCCCTTTCTGGAAAGCTATCAGATCTGAATGGTCATTACAGCATCATGAAGACAGTGCATGACCTTAGGGTCATGTTGACTAAATTAGAGGGGACAAATATGGGCATTTCAGCATAAAAAATAAATTCCTGTAGTCAGGGGGCGGGGCTTAGGTGATGTCAGCTGTCCACATTGTCATTGTTTACAGATATGGTCAATGATCACACAGACAAAGTTCGAAAAAGATCTGATCATGCACATGGGAGTTATTAAGTCAAGTAAAGTAATGGCGAAAGGTCAACGTTTGAGGCTTAGCCACGCCCACACCTTTCAACTTTTGAAAAATCCGACGGTTGAATTTTTTCCCCTATGTCTTAAGAGTGTATTGCAGAAGTTTGAAGGTGATTGGTGAAAAGGGCGACGGAGCATCACTCTCCAAACAATGTGTGCGAAAACCACTAAATCACGTACTTGCACCAAAATGGCCGACTTCCTGTGCGACTTTACGCTTGGCTCCAAGAGACTTTTTTGTAGGTCCTGAGACCCCACATTAGTGTACCAAATTTCGTAATCCTCAGTCAAAGCATGGCTTGGGGCTGAAAGTTTTAATGGCTCTAGGGGGCGCTATTTAAGAATATAGGCCACGCCCACAAACTTCAGCTGTCTATTTCTCTTGGAGCTCAGACTAGGATCACTCACCAGAAGTTTCGTAGCAATATCACGATAACTGAAGAAATGAGACAAACGTATTTCCATGGCGTGATGGCGATTTTCGCCATGGTCCCAAAGCCCCGCCTTTTTTCAAAACCTGCCAGTACTGGAGACCAAGTAACCTCAACTTGTCTACTGCTGTTTGCCACAGAATCCTGGTGATTGGGTAAAAGGAGTCCAGTAGGGAGCTGTGAAAAAAAGAGTAGCGTGGCGACAGGTCAAAGTTTGAGGCTTAGCCACGCCCACACCTTTCAACTTTTGAAAAATCCGACGGTTAAATTTTTTCCCCTATGTCTTAAGGGTATATAGCAGAAGTTTGAAGGAGATTGGTGAAAAGGGCGACGGAGCATCACTCTCCAAACAACGTGTGCGAAAACCACTAAATCGCGTACTTGATCCAAAATGGCCGACTTCCTGTGCGACTTTGAACTTGACTCCAAGAGACTTTTTTGTAGGTCCTGAGACACCACATTAGTGTACCAAATTTCGTAATCCTCAGTCAAAGCATGGCTTGGGGCTAATAGTTTAAATGGTCCTAGGGGGCGCTATTTCAAAACATAGGCCACGCCCACAAAATTCAGCTGTCTATTTCTCTTGGAGCTCAGACTAGGATCACTCACCAGAAGTTTCGTAGCAATATCACGATAACTGAAGAAATGAGAGACAAACGTATTTCCATGGCGTGATGGCGATTTTCGCCATGGTCCCAAAGCCCCGCCTTTTTTCAAAACCTGCCAGTACTGGAGACCAAGTAACCTCAACTTGTCTACTGCTGTTTGCCACAGAATCCTGGTGATTGGGTAAAAGGAGTCCAGTAGGGAGCTGTGAAAAAAAGAGTAGCGTGGCGACAGGTCAAAGTTTGAGGCTTAGCCACGCCCACACCTTTCAACTTTTGAAAAATCCGACGGTTGAATTTTTTCCCCTATGTCTTAAGGGTATATAGCAGAAGTTTGAAGGAGATTGGTGAAAAGGGCGACGGAGCATCACTCTCCAAACAACGTGTGCGAAAACCACTAAATCGCGTACTTGATCCAAAATGGCCGACTTCCTGTGCGACTTTGAACTTGACTCCAAGAGACTTTTTTGTAGGTCCTGAGACACCACATTAGTGTACCAAATTTCGTAATCCTCAGTCAAAGCATGGCTTGGGGCTAATAGTTTTAATGGTCCTAGGGGGCGCTATTTCAGAAAATAGGCCACGCCCACCAGATGTTCACATCAGATCTTTTGGGGGGCCGGACTAGGATCACTCACAAGAAGTTTCGTGACGATATCTTTGGAAATGACGAAATGGGAGGCAAACGTAAGGCCAAGGCGGTACGCCTGAATTCGCCGCGCCACCACAGCCCCGCCCTCTGCCGAAAACTCCCATAAAGTGACGCCAAGCAACCCCCACTTGTCTTGAGTTACCAGCTACAAATTTGTGGTGATTAAGTGAAATGGGGCAATTTGGGACCTTTCACAGTAAAACTTGATCTTTTTGGTCCTGAGGGGGCGGGGCTTGTGTGATGTCATCATCCGACCTTTCAATTTACTTTGTGGGTGGATGACGAATGACCACAGAAAGTTTGGTAACTCTATTCCATTCAGTTATGAAGTTATAGCAATTTAAATATTTTTGGCGAGTAGTCAAACTTCGAGGCCTGGCTCCGCCCCTTCAACATATACGAAAACTCAGAATCCTTATCTCATTTTGTTCGCCCATCCCTTCTGAGCAATTTTACACAATTTTTGAGACGATCGTGCGAAAAATGATCGAGCAATCCAATCAGAAACGGACCCTAAAAACGGCAAAAACGGCAAAAAATCGCCATTTCAACCCAAAATGGCCGACTTCCTGTTTGATATTGACCATGGTTGCAAGAGACTTTTCTGTGCGGACTGTTGAGTACTACAAGTGTACCAAATTTCATAACTGTACGATAAACTAAGCTTTATGGAGAGGGGTTTTTTTCACTTTGTAGGGGGCGCTGTTCAGCCATTTTCTTTGCGATTTTTTTGGGACCTTTAAAATATCAAATTTTTCACCAGGCCTGACAAGTGTGCAAAATATTGTGAGTTTTGGGGTATGTTAAGGTCCCCAAAAAGCTGTTCAAAGGGGGCACGGAATAACAAAAAATAATAATAATCAGAGCAAAAACAAGAGGCCTTCGCAGCGCTTTCGCTGCTCGGGCCTAATTAAAGCTGCAAGCAGCGTCGTTCGGCCCTCGCAGCTCCGCGCCGCTCCGGCCTGGCCGGCAGCCCGGGGCAATAGGGCACGTCCACGGAACAGAAACGTCGACCACCCCGACACCAGAAACCGCAAACGATCACCTCGTCCGCACCTCACCCTGACTCAGCATCCCCTCTGAGGACACCATTATATTACACGTCTCACAACTAGGGCATACTCTACCTTTACGACTCTCGTGGATCTGATGACACAGACCAACTGTAATGCTTTTCTGACCACGTTGTTTGAAGTTATTGTAGGTTAAACTTATCTAGGGCCGCTGGAAAGCTTTCAGATCATGACAAATATGGGCATTTCACCATAAAACAATAGACTTCCTGTAGTAGAGGGCGGGACTTAGGGGATGTCAGCTGTCCACATTGGCATTGTCTTCAGATGTGGTCAGTGATCACACAGACAAAGTTTGATATAGATTAGATCATGCACATGGGAGTTATTAAGCCAAGAAATGTAATGGCGAAAGGTCAAAGTTTGAGGGTTAGCCACGCCCACACCTTTCAACTTTTGAAAAATCCGACGGTTGAATTTTTTCCCCTATGTCTTAAGAGGATATAGCAGGAGTTTGAAGGCAATTGGTGAAAAGGACGATGGGGCATAATACTCCAAACAATGTCTGCGAAAACCACTAAATTGAGTACTTGGACCAAAATGGCCGACTTCCTGTACGATTTTGCACTTGGCTCCAAGAGACTTTTTTTCCTGAGACAACACATTAGTGTACCAAATTTCGTAATCCTCAGTCAAAGCATGGCTTGGGGCTATTAGTTTAAAAGGTCCTAGGGGGCGCTATTTAAGGAAATAGGCCACGCCCACAAACTTCAGCTGTCTATTTCTCTTGGGGTCAGACTAGGATCACTCACCAGAAGTTTCGTAGTGATATCACGATAACTGAAGAAATGAGAGGCAAACGTATTTCCATGGCGTGATGGCGATTTTCGCCATGCTCCCAAAGCCCCGCCTTTTTTTGAAACCTGCCAGTACTGGAGACCAAGTGACCTCACGTTGTCTACTGCTATTTGCCAGAGATTCCTGCTGATTGGGTAAAAGGAGTCCAGTAGGGAGCTGTGAAAAAAGAGTGGCGTGGCGACAGGTCAAAGTTTGAGGCTTAGCCACGCCCACACCTTTCAACTTTTGAAAAATCCGACGGTTGAATTTTTTCCCCTACGTATTAAGAGTATATAGCAGAAGTGTGAAAGCGATTGGTGAAAAAAGCAACGGAGCATCACTCTCCAAACAACGTGTACCAAAACAACTAAATCGCGTACTTGTACCAAAATGGCCGACTTCCTGTGCGACTTTGGACTTGGCTCCAAGAGACTTTTTTGTAGGTCCTGAGACTCCACATTAGTTTACCAAATTTCGTAATCCTCAGTCAAAGCATGGCTAGGGGCTGGCAGTTTTAATGGTCCTAGAGGGCGCTATTTCAGAAAATTGGCCACGCCCACAAATTTTAGCTGTCCATTTCTATTGGGGGTCAGACTAGGATCACTCACAACAAATTTCGAGGTGATATCTCGATAACTTAAGGAATGAGAGGCAAACGTATTTCCATGGCGTGATGGTGATTTTCGCCATGCTCCCAAAGCCCCGCCTTTTTTCAAAACCTGCCAGTACTGGAGACCAAGTAACCTCAAGTTGTCTACTGCTGTTTGCCACAGAATCCTGGTGTTTGGGTAAAAGGAGTCCAGTAGGGAGCTGTGAAAAAAAGAGTGGCGTGGCGACAGTTCAAAGTTTGAGGCTTAGCCACGCCCACACCTTTCAACTTTTGAAAAATCCGACGGTTGAATTTTTTCCCCTATGTCTTAAGAGTATATAGCAGAAGTTTGAAGGAGATTGGTGAAAAGGGCGACGGAGCATCACTCTCCAAACAACGTGTGCGAAAACAACTAAATCGCGCACTTGGACCAAAATGGCCGACTTCCTGTGCGACTTTGCACTTGGCTCCAAGAGACTTTTTTGTAGGTCCTGAGACACCACATTAGTGTACCAAATTTCGTAATCCTCAGTCAAAGCATGGCTTGGGGCTGACAGTTTTAATGGTCCTAGGGGGCGCTATTTCAGAAAATTGGCCACGCCCACCGGATTTTCACGTCAGATTTTTTGGGGGGCCAGACTAGGATCACTCACAAGAAGTTTCGTGACGACATCTTTAGAAATAAAGAAATGGGAGGCAAACGTAAGGCCACGGCGGTACGCCTTACTTCGCCGCGCCGCCACAGCCCCGCCCTCTGCCGAAAACTCCCATAAAGTGACGCCAAGCAACCCCCACTTGCCTTGAGTTACCAGCTCCAAATTTGTGGTGATTAAGTGAAATGGGGCAATTTGGGACCTTTCACAGTAAAACTTGACCTTTTTGGTCCTGAGGGGGCGGGGCTTGTGTGATGTCATCAACCGACCATTCAATTTACTTTGTGGGTCGATGACAAATGACCACAGAAAGTTTGGTAACGCTATTCCATTCAATTATGAAGTTATAGCAATTTAAATTTTTTTGGCGAGTAGTCAAACTTTGAGGCCTGGCTCCGCCCCTTCAACATATACGAAAACTCAGAATCCTTATCTCATTTTGTTCGCCCATCCCTTCTGAGAAATTTTACACAATTTTTGAGACGATCGTGCGAAAAATGATCGAGCAATCCAATCAGAGACGGACCCTAAAAACGGCAAAAACGGCAAAAAATCGCCATTTCAACCCAAAATGGCCGACTTCCTGTTTGATATTGACCATGGTTGCAAGAGACTTTTCTGTGCGGACTGTTGAGTACTACAAGTGTACCAAATTTCATAACTGTACGATAAACTAAGCTTTATGGAGAGGGTTTTTTTTCACTTTGTAGGGGGCGCTGTTCAGCCATTTTCTTTGCGATTTTTTTGGGACCTTTAAAATATCAAATTTTTCACCAGGCCTGACAAGTGTGCAAAATATTGTGAGTTTTGGGGTATGTTAAGGTCCCCAAAAAGCTGTTCAAAGGGGGCACGGAATAACAAAAAATAATAATAATCAGAGCAAAAACAAGAGGCCTTCGCAGCGCTTTCGCTGCTCGGGCCTAATAATAATTAAAGCTGCAAGCAGCGTCGTTCGGCCCTCGCAGCGAAGCTGCTCGCCCTCCTTCCGCACCCCCTCCGCTCCATCCCCGACGCTCTCCAAACCCAGCTCCGCGCTTCTCCGTCCTGGCCGGCAGCCGGGGGCACCAGGGAACGTCTGGCGGAACAGAAAGTCAACCACCCCGACACCAGAAACCGTGAACGGCCTCCTCGTCCACACCTTACCCTGACTCAGCATCCCCTCTGAGCCCACCATTACACGTCTCACCACTAGGAGATACTCTATCTTTACCACACTGGTGATGCGATGTTCAGTCTCGGGCAAGTCGGAGGCTGTTTGTGGAAGTTACAGTCAAACGTAAGGTCACAGTGTCACGTCAGAAATCGCCATGGCATCAAAGCCCCTGCCTTTCTGAAAAGCTATCAGATCTGAATGGTCATTACAACATCATGAAGACAGTGCATGACCTTAGTGTCATCTTGACTAAATTAGAGGGAACAAATATGGGCATTTCACCATAAAACAGTTGACTTCCTGTAGTCAGGGGGCGGGGCTTAGGTGATGTCAGCTGTCCACATTGTCACTGTCTTCAGATGTGGTCAGTGATCACACAGACAAAGTATGAAATTGATCTGATCATGCACATGGGAGTTGTTAAGTCAAATAAGGTAATGGCGACTGGTCAAAGTTTGAGGCTTAGCCACGCCCACACCTTTATACTTATTTAAAATCCGACGGTTGAATTTTTTCCTCTATGTCTTAAGAGTATATAGCAGAGGTTTGAAGGTGATCGGTGGAAAGGGCGAGGAGATATCATTCTCCTAATAACGTGTGCGAAAACCACTAAATTGAGTACTTGGACCAAAATGGCCGACCTCCTGTGCGACATTGTGCTTGGCTCCAAGAGACTTTTTTGTAGGTCCTGGTACACTACATTAGTGTGCCAAATTTTGTGATCCTCAGTCAAAGCATGGCTTGGGGCTGACTGTTTTAATGGTCCTAGGGGGCGCTGTTTCAGAAAATAGGCCACGCCCACAAACTTCAGCTGTCCAATTCTATTAGGGGTCAGAGTAGGATCACTCATCAGAACTTGTATGGCGATGTCACAATGACTGAAGAAATGAGAGACAAACGTATTTCCATGTCGTGATGGCGAATTTCGCCATTCTTCCAAAGCCCCGCCTTTATTCGAAACCTGCCAGTACTATAGACCAAGTGACCTCAACTTGTCTGCTGCTATTCGCCACTGTTTGGTGGTGATTGGTTAAAAGGAGTCCAATAGGGAGCTGTGAAAAAAAAGAGTGGCGTGGCGACAGGTCAAAGTTTGAGGCTTAGCCACGCCCACACCTTTATACTTATTTAAAATCCGACGGTTGAATTTTTTCATCTATGTGTTAAGAGTATGTAGCCGAAGTGTGAAGGCAATTGGTGAAAAGGGCGACGGAGCATCACTCTCCAAACAACGTGTGCGAAAACCACTAAATTGCGCACTTGGACCAAAATGGCCGACTTCCTGTGCGACAATGCACTTGGCTCCAAGAGACTTTTTTGTAGGTCCTGAGACACCACATTAGTGTACCAAATTTCGTAATCCTCAGTCAAAGCATGGCTTGGGGCTGTCAGTTTTAATGGTCCTAGGGGGCGCTATTTCAGAAAATAGACCACGCCCACCGGAATTTCACATCAGATCTTTTGGGGGGCCAGACTAGGATCACTCACAAGAAGCTTCGTGGCGATATCTCTAGAAATGACGAAATGGGAGGCAAACGTAAGGCCTAAGTGGTACGCCTGAATTCGCCGCGCCGCCACAGCCCCGCCTTCTGCAGAAAACTCCCATAAAGTGAAGCCAAGCAACCCCAACTTGTCTTCAGTTACCCGCTACAAATTTGGGGTGATTATTGGAAAGGGCGAATTTTGGAAAATTTCCCAGTAAAACTTGACCTTTTAAGTCCTGAGGGGGCGGGGCTTATGTGACATCATCAATCGACCATTCATTTGTCTTCGGAGGGCGATGACAATTGTCCACAGAACATTTCTTTAACCGTAATTCTTTCATTTATGAAATTATAGCAATTTGAATTTTTTTGGCGAGTGTTCGAACTTTGAGGCCTGGCCCCGCCCCTTCAGTATTTACGAAAAGTCAATTTTATTGTCTCATTTGAATCGTCCATCGATTCTGTTCGATCTCGCACAATTTTTGAGACGATGGTGCGAAAAATGACCAAACTGTTCAACCAAATATAGACCCTAGAAATGGCCAAAACGGGGTCAAAATGGCCACTTTACTCCAAAATGGCCGACTTCCTGTTTGATATTGACCATGGTTGCAAGAGACTTTTCTGTGCGGACTGTTGAGTACTACAAGTATACCAAATTTCATAACTGTACGATAAACTAAGCTTTATGGAGAGGGGTATTTTTCACTTTCTAGGGGGCGCTGTTCAGTCACTTTTTGACGAACTTTCACATCGCCAGTGAAATACGTAAATTTCACGCACTTTCTATATTGGGCCAGAATTTGGTGACTTTTTGGATATGCTAAGACCCCCTAAAGGCCATTCAAAGACGCGGAAGAAAAAAGAATAATAATAAGAAGAAACGGAGCAGATACAATAGGCCTTCGCAGCTTCACTGCTCGGGCCTAATTAAAGCTGCAAGCAGCGTCGTTCGGCCCTCGCAGCTCCGCGCCGCTCCGGTCTGCCGTCGCACCAGTGCACGTCTGACAGAACAGAAACGTCAACCACCCCGACACCAGAAACCGCGAATGGCCTCCTAGTCTGCACCTCACCCTGACTCAGCATCCCCTCTGAGCTCACCATTAAATTGAATATTAAGATTACGGCGTTACGCCAGAATTCGCCATGGCATCAAAGCCCCTCCCTTTCTGGAAAGCTATCAGATCTGAATGGTCATTACAGCATCATGAAGACAGTGCATGACCTTAGGGTCATGTTGACTAAATTAGAGGGGACAAATATGGGCATTTCAGCATAAAAAATAAATTCCTGTAGTCAGGGGGCGGGGCTTAGGTGATGTCAGCTGTCCACATTGTCATTGTTTACAGATATGGTCAATGATCACACAGACAAAGTTCGAAAAAGATCTGATCATGCACATGGGAGTTATTAAGTCAAGTAAAGTAATGGCGAAAGGTCAACGTTTGAGGCTTAGCCACGCCCACACCTTTCAACTTTTGAAAAATCCGACGGTTGAATTTTTTCCCCTATGTCTTAAGAGTGTATTGCAGAAGTTTGAAGGTGATTGGTGAAAAGGGCGACGGAGCATCACTCTCCAAACAATGTGTGCGAAAACCACTAAATCACGTACTTGCACCAAAATGGCCGACTTCCTGTGCGACTTTACGCTTGGCTCCAAGAGACTTTTTTGTAGGTCCTGAGACCCCACATTAGTGTACCAAATTTCGTAATCCTCAGTCAAAGCATGGCTTGGGGCTGAAAGTTTTAATGGCTCTAGGGGGCGCTATTTAAGAATATAGGCCACGCCCACAAACTTCAGCTGTCTATTTCTCTTGGAGCTCAGACTAGGATCACTCACCAGAAGTTTCGTAGCAATATCACGATAACTGAAGAAATGAGACAAACGTATTTCCATGGCGTGATGGCGATTTTCGCCATGGTCCCAAAGCCCCGCCTTTTTTCAAAACCTGCCAGTACTGGAGACCAAGTAACCTCAACTTGTCTACTGCTGTTTGCCACAGAATCCTGGTGATTGGGTAAAAGGAGTCCAGTAGGGAGCTGTGAAAAAAAGAGTAGCGTGGCGACAGGTCAAAGTTTGAGGCTTAGCCACGCCCACACCTTTCAACTTTTGAAAAATCCGACGGTTAAATTTTTTCCCCTATGTCTTAAGGGTATATAGCAGAAGTTTGAAGGAGATTGGTGAAAAGGGCGACGGAGCATCACTCTCCAAACAACGTGTGCGAAAACCACTAAATCGCGTACTTGATCCAAAATGGCCGACTTCCTGTGCGACTTTGAACTTGACTCCAAGAGACTTTTTTGTAGGTCCTGAGACACCACATTAGTGTACCAAATTTCGTAATCCTCAGTCAAAGCATGGCTTGGGGCTAATAGTTTAAATGGTCCTAGGGGGCGCTATTTCAAAACATAGGCCACGCCCACAAAATTCAGCTGTCTATTTCTCTTGGAGCTCAGACTAGGATCACTCACCAGAAGTTTCGTAGCAATATCACGATAACTGAAGAAATGAGAGACAAACGTATTTCCATGGCGTGATGGCGATTTTCGCCATGGTCCCAAAGCCCCGCCTTTTTTCAAAACCTGCCAGTACTGGAGACCAAGTAACCTCAACTTGTCTACTGCTGTTTGCCACAGAATCCTGGTGATTGGGTAAAAGGAGTCCAGTAGGGAGCTGTGAAAAAAAGAGTAGCGTGGCGACAGGTCAAAGTTTGAGGCTTAGCCACGCCCACACCTTTCAACTTTTGAAAAATCCGACGGTTGAATTTTTTCCCCTATGTCTTAAGGGTATATAGCAGAAGTTTGAAGGAGATTGGTGAAAAGGGCGACGGAGCATCACTCTCCAAACAACGTGTGCGAAAACCACTAAATCGCGTACTTGATCCAAAATGGCCGACTTCCTGTGCGACTTTGAACTTGACTCCAAGAGACTTTTTTGTAGGTCCTGAGACACCACATTAGTGTACCAAATTTCGTAATCCTCAGTCAAAGCATGGCTTGGGGCTAATAGTTTTAATGGTCCTAGGGGGCGCTATTTCAGAAAATAGGCCACGCCCACCAGATGTTCACATCAGATCTTTTGGGGGGCCGGACTAGGATCACTCACAAGAAGTTTCGTGACGATATCTTTGGAAATGACGAAATGGGAGGCAAACGTAAGGCCAAGGCGGTACGCCTGAATTCGCCGCGCCACCACAGCCCCGCCCTCTGCCGAAAACTCCCATAAAGTGACGCCAAGCAACCCCCACTTGTCTTGAGTTACCAGCTACAAATTTGTGGTGATTAAGTGAAATGGGGCAATTTGGGACCTTTCACAGTAAAACTTGATCTTTTTGGTCCTGAGGGGGCGGGGCTTGTGTGATGTCATCATCCGACCTTTCAATTTACTTTGTGGGTGGATGACGAATGACCACAGAAAGTTTGGTAACTCTATTCCATTCAGTTATGAAGTTATAGCAATTTAAATATTTTTGGCGAGTAGTCAAACTTCGAGGCCTGGCTCCGCCCCTTCAACATATACGAAAACTCAGAATCCTTATCTCATTTTGTTCGCCCATCCCTTCTGAGCAATTTTACACAATTTTTGAGACGATCGTGCGAAAAATGATCGAGCAATCCAATCAGAAACGGACCCTAAAAACGGCAAAAACGGCAAAAAATCGCCATTTCAACCCAAAATGGCCGACTTCCTGTTTGATATTGACCATGGTTGCAAGAGACTTTTCTGTGCGGACTGTTGAGTACTACAAGTGTACCAAATTTCATAACTGTACGATAAACTAAGCTTTATGGAGAGGGGTTTTTTTCACTTTGTAGGGGGCGCTGTTCAGCCATTTTCTTTGCGATTTTTTTGGGACCTTTAAAATATCAAATTTTTCACCAGGCCTGACAAGTGTGCAAAATATTGTGAGTTTTGGGGTATGTTAAGGTCCCCAAAAAGCTGTTCAAAGGGGGCACGGAATAACAAAAAATAATTAAAGCTGCAAGCAGCGTCGTTCGGCCCTCGCAGCTCCGCGCCGCTCCGGCCTGGCCGGCAGCCCGGGGCAATAGGGCACGTCCACGGAACAGAAACGTCGACCACCCCGACACCAGAAACCGCAAACGATCACCTCGTCCGCACCTCACCCTGACTCAGCATCCCCTCTGAGGACACCATTATATTACACGTCTCACAACTAGGGCATACTCTACCTTTACGACTCTCGTGGATCTGATGACACAGACCAACTGTAATGCTTTTCTGACCACGTTGTTTGAAGTTATTGTAGGTTAAACTTATCTAGGGCCGCTGGAAAGCTTTCAGATCATGACAAATATGGGCATTTCACCATAAAACAATAGACTTCCTGTAGTAGAGGGCGGGACTTAGGGGATGTCAGCTGTCCACATTGGCATTGTCTTCAGATGTGGTCAGTGATCACACAGACAAAGTTTGATATAGATTAGATCATGCACATGGGAGTTATTAAGCCAAGAAATGTAATGGCGAAAGGTCAAAGTTTGAGGGTTAGCCACGCCCACACCTTTCAACTTTTGAAAAATCCGACGGTTGAATTTTTTCCCCTATGTCTTAAGAGGATATAGCAGGAGTTTGAAGGCAATTGGTGAAAAGGACGATGGGGCATAATACTCCAAACAATGTCTGCGAAAACCACTAAATTGAGTACTTGGACCAAAATGGCCGACTTCCTGTACGATTTTGCACTTGGCTCCAAGAGACTTTTTTTCCTGAGACAACACATTAGTGTACCAAATTTCGTAATCCTCAGTCAAAGCATGGCTTGGGGCTATTAGTTTAAAAGGTCCTAGGGGGCGCTATTTAAGGAAATAGGCCACGCCCACAAACTTCAGCTGTCTATTTCTCTTGGGGTCAGACTAGGATCACTCACCAGAAGTTTCGTAGTGATATCACGATAACTGAAGAAATGAGAGGCAAACGTATTTCCATGGCGTGATGGCGATTTTCGCCATGCTCCCAAAGCCCCGCCTTTTTTTGAAACCTGCCAGTACTGGAGACCAAGTGACCTCACGTTGTCTACTGCTATTTGCCAGAGATTCCTGCTGATTGGGTAAAAGGAGTCCAGTAGGGAGCTGTGAAAAAAGAGTGGCGTGGCGACAGGTCAAAGTTTGAGGCTTAGCCACGCCCACACCTTTCAACTTTTGAAAAATCCGACGGTTGAATTTTTTCCCCTACGTCTTAAGAGTATATAGCAGAAGTGTGAAAGCGATTGGTGAAAAAAGCAACGGAGCATCACTCTCCAAACAACGTGTACCAAAACAACTAAATCGCGTACTTGTACCAAAATGGCCGACTTCCTGTGCGACTTTGGACTTGGCTCCAAGAGACTTTTTTGTAGGTCCTGAGACTCCACATTAGTTTACCAAATTTCGTAATCCACAGTCAAAGCATGGCTAGGGGCTGGCAGTTTTAATGGTCCTAGAGGGCGCTATTTCAGAAAATTGGCCACGCCCACAAATTTTAGCTGTCCATTTCTATTGGGGGTCAGACTAGGATCACTCACAACAAATTTCGAGGTGATATCTCGATAACTTAAGGAATGAGAGGCAAACGTATTTCCATGGCGTGATGGTGATTTTCGCCATGCTCCCAAAGCCCCGCCTTTTTTCAAAACCTGCCAGTACTGGAGACCAAGTAACCTCAAGTTGTCTACTGCTGTTTGCCACAGAATCCTGGTGTTTGGGTAAAAGGAGTCCAGTAGGGAGCTGTGAAAAAAAGAGTGGCGTGGCGACAGTTCAAAGTTTGAGGCTTAGCCACGCCCACACCTTTCAACTTTTGAAAAATCCGACGGTTGAATTTTTTCCCCTATGTCTTAAGAGTATATAGCAGAAGTTTGAAGGAGATTGGTGAAAAGGGCGACGGAGCATCACTCTCCAAACAACGTGTGCGAAAACAACTAAATCGCGCACTTGGACCAAAATGGCCGACTTCCTGTGCGACTTTGCACTTGGCTCCAAGAGACTTTTTTGTAGGTCCTGAGACACCACATTAGTGTACCAAATTTCGTAATCCTCAGTCAAAGCATGGCTTGGGGCTGACAGTTTTAATGGTCCTAGGGGGCGCTATTTCAGAAAATTGGCCACGCCCACCGGATTTTCACGTCAGATTTTTTGGGGGGCCAGACTAGGATCACTCACAAGAAGTTTCGTGACGACATCTTTAGAAATAAAGAAATGGGAGGCAAACGTAAGGCCACGGCGGTACGCCTTACTTCGCCGCGCCGCCACAGCCCCGCCCTCTGCCGAAAACTCCCATAAAGTGACGCCAAGCAACCCCCACTTGCCTTGAGTTACCAGCTCCAAATTTGTGGTGATTAAGTGAAATGGGGCAATTTGGGACCTTTCACAGTAAAACTTGACCTTTTTGGTCCTGAGGGGGCGGGGCTTGTGTGATGTCATCAACCGACCATTCAATTTACTTTGTGGGTCGATGACAAATGACCACAGAAAGTTTGGTAACGCTATTCCATTCAATTATGAAGTTATAGCAATTTAAATTTTTTTGGCGAGTAGTCAAACTTTGAGGCCTGGCTCCGCCCCTTCAACATATACGAAAACTCAGAATCCTTATCTCATTTTGTTCGCCCATCCCTTCTGAGCAATTTTACACAATTTTTGAGACGATCGTGCGAAAAATGATCGAGCAATCCAATCAGAGACGGACCCTAAAAACGGCAAAAACGGCAAAAAATCGCCATTTCAACCCAAAATGGCCGACTTCCTGTTTGATATTGACCATGGTTGCAAGAGACTTTTCTGTGCGGACTGTTGAGTACTACAAGTGTACCAAATTTCATAACTGTACGATAAACTAAGCTTTATGGAGAGGGTTTTTTTTCACTTTGTAGGGGGCGCTGTTCAGCCATTTTCTTTGCGATTTTTTTGGGACCTTTAAAATATCAAATTTTTCACCAGGCCTGACAAGTGTGCAAAATATTGTGAGTTTTGGGGTATGTTAAGGTCCCCAAAAAGCTGTTCAAAGGGGGCACGGAATAACAAAAAATAATAATAATCAGAGCAAAAACAAGAGGCCTTCGCAGCGCTTTCGCTGCTCGGGCCTAATTAAAGCTGCAAGCAGCGTCGTTCGGCCCTCGCAGCTCCGCGCCGCTCCGGTCTGGACGGCAGCCCGGGGCACCAGTGCACGTCTGACAGAACAGAAACGTCAACCACCCCGACACCAGAAACCGCGAATGGCCTCCTAGTCTGCACCTCACCCTGACTCAGCATCCCCTCTGAGCTCACCATTAAATTGAATATTAAGATTACGGCGTTACGCCAGAATTCGCCATGGCATCAAAGCCCCTCCCTTTCTGGAAAGCTATCAGATCTGAATGGTCATTACAGCATCATGAAGACAGTGCATGACCTTAGGGTCATGTTGACTAAATTAGAGGGGACAAATATGGGCATTTCAGCATAAAAAATAAATTCCTGTAGTCAGGGGGCGGGGCTTAGGTGATGTCAGCTGTCCACATTGTCATTGTTTACAGATATGGTCAATGATCACACAGACAAAGTTCGAAAAAGATCTGATCATGCACATGGGAGTTATTAAGTCAAGTAAAGTAATGGCGAAAGGTCAACGTTTGAGGCTTAGCCACGCCCACACCTTTCAACTTTTGAAAAATCCGACGGTTGAATTTTTTCCCCTATGTCTTAAGAGTGTATTGCAGAAGTTTGAAGGTGATTGGTGAAAAGGGCGACGGAGCATCACTCTCCAAACAATGTGTGCGAAAACCACTAAATCACGTACTTGCACCAAAATGGCCGACTTCCTGTGCGACTTTACGCTTGGCTCCAAGAGACTTTTTTGTAGGTCCTGAGACCCCACATTAGTGTACCAAATTTCGTAATCCTCAGTCAAAGCATGGCTTGGGGCTGAAAGTTTTAATGGCTCTAGGGGGCGCTATTTAAGAATATAGGCCACGCCCACAAACTTCAGCTGTCTATTTCTCTTGGAGCTCAGACTAGGATCACTCACCAGAAGTTTCGTAGCAATATCACGATAACTGAAGAAATGAGACAAACGTATTTCCATGGCGTGATGGCGATTTTCGCCATGGTCCCAAAGCCCCGCCTTTTTTCAAAACCTGCCAGTACTGGAGACCAAGTAACCTCAACTTGTCTACTGCTGTTTGCCACAGAATCCTGGTGATTGGGTAAAAGGAGTCCAGTAGGGAGCTGTGAAAAAAAGAGTAGCGTGGCGACAGGTCAAAGTTTGAGGCTTAGCCACGCCCACACCTTTCAACTTTTGAAAAATCCGACGGTTAAATTTTTTCCCCTATGTCTTAAGGGTATATAGCAGAAGTTTGAAGGAGATTGGTGAAAAGGGCGACGGAGCATCACTCTCCAAACAACGTGTGCGAAAACCACTAAATCGCGTACTTGATCCAAAATGGCCGACTTCCTGTGCGACTTTGAACTTGACTCCAAGAGACTTTTTTGTAGGTCCTGAGACACCACATTAGTGTACCAAATTTCGTAATCCTCAGTCAAAGCATGGCTTGGGGCTAATAGTTTAAATGGTCCTAGGGGGCGCTATTTCAAAACATAGGCCACGCCCACAAAATTCAGCTGTCTATTTCTCTTGGAGCTCAGACTAGGATCACTCACCAGAAGTTTCGTAGCAATATCACGATAACTGAAGAAATGAGAGACAAACGTATTTCCATGGCGTGATGGCGATTTTCGCCATGGTCCCAAAGCCCCGCCTTTTTTCAAAACCTGCCAGTACTGGAGACCAAGTAACCTCAACTTGTCTACTGCTGTTTGCCACAGAATCCTGGTGATTGGGTAAAAGGAGTCCAGTAGGGAGCTGTGAAAAAAAGAGTAGCGTGGCGACAGGTCAAAGTTTGAGGCTTAGCCACGCCCACACCTTTCAACTTTTGAAAAATCCGACGGTTGAATTTTTTCCCCTATGTCTTAAGGGTATATAGCAGAAGTTTGAAGGAGATTGGTGAAAAGGGCGACGGAGCATCACTCTCCAAACAACGTGTGCGAAAACCACTAAATCGCGTACTTGATCCAAAATGGCCGACTTCCTGTGCGACTTTGAACTTGACTCCAAGAGACTTTTTTGTAGGTCCTGAGACACCACATTAGTGTACCAAATTTCGTAATCCTCAGTCAAAGCATGGCTTGGGGCTAATAGTTTTAATGGTCCTAGGGGGCGCTATTTCAGAAAATAGGCCACGCCCACCAGATGTTCACATCAGATCTTTTGGGGGGCCGGACTAGGATCACTCACAAGAAGTTTCGTGACGATATCTTTGGAAATGACGAAATGGGAGGCAAACGTAAGGCCAAGGCGGTACGCCTGAATTCGCCGCGCCACCACAGCCCCGCCCTCTGCCGAAAACTCCCATAAAGTGACGCCAAGCAACCCCCACTTGTCTTGAGTTACCAGCTACAAATTTGTGGTGATTAAGTGAAATGGGGCAATTTGGGACCTTTCACAGTAAAACTTGATCTTTTTGGTCCTGAGGGGGCGGGGCTTGTGTGATGTCATCATCCGACCTTTCAATTTACTTTGTGGGTGGATGACGAATGACCACAGAAAGTTTGGTAACTCTATTCCATTCAGTTATGAAGTTATAGCAATTTAAATATTTTTGGCGAGTAGTCAAACTTCGAGGCCTGGCTCCGCCCCTTCAACATATACGAAAACTCAGAATCCTTATCTCATTTTGTTCGCCCATCCCTTCTGAGCAATTTTACACAATTTTTGAGACGATCGTGCGAAAAATGATCGAGCAATCCAATCAGAAACGGACCCTAAAAACGGCAAAAACGGCAAAAAATCGCCATTTCAACCCAAAATGGCCGACTTCCTGTTTGATATTGACCATGGTTGCAAGAGACTTTTCTGTGCGGACTGTTGAGTACTACAAGTGTACCAAATTTCATAACTGTACGATAAACTAAGCTTTATGGAGAGGGGTTTTTTTCACTTTGTAGGGGGCGCTGTTCAGCCATTTTCTTTGCGATTTTTTTGGGACCTTTAAAATATCAAATTTTTCACCAGGCCTGACAAGTGTGCAAAATATTGTGAGTTTTGGGGTATGTTAAGGTCCCCAAAAAGCTGTTCAAAGGGGGCACGGAATAACAAAAAATAATAATAATCAGAGCAAAAACAAGAGGCCTTCGCAGCGCTTTCGCTGCTCGGGCCTAATAATAATCAGAGCAAAAACAAGAGGCCTTCGCAGCGCTTTCGCTGCTCGGGCCTAATAAGAAGAAACGGAGCAGATACAATAGGCCTTCGCAGCTTCACTGCTCGGGCCTAAATAAACGGAGCAGATACAATAGGCCTTCGCAGCGCTTCGCTGCTCGGGCCTAATTAAAGCTGCAAGCAGCGTCGTTCGGCCCTCGCAGCGAAGCTGCTCGCCCTCCTTCCGCACCCCCTCCGCTCCATCCCCGACGCTCTCCAAACCCAGCTCCGCGCTTGTCCATCCTGGCCGGCAGCCGGGGGCACCAGGGCACGTCTGGCCGAACAGAAAGTCAACCACCCCGACACCAGAAACCGTGAACGGCCTCCTCGTCCACACCTCACCCTGATTCAGCATCCCCTCTGAGCCCAGCATTACACGTCTCACCACTAGGAGATACTCTATCTTTACCACACTGGTGATGTGATGTTCAGTCTCTGGCAAATCGGAGGCTGTTTGTGGAAGTTACAGTCAAACGTAAGGTCACAGCGTCACGCCAGAAATCGCCATGGCATCAAAGCTCCTCCCTTTCTGAAAAGCTATCAGATCTGAATAGTCATTACAACATCATGAAGACAGTGCATGACCTTAGTGTCATGTTGACTAAATTAGAGGGGACAAATATGGGCATTTCACCATAAAACAGAAGACTTCATGTAGTCAGGGGGCGGGGCTTAGGTGATGCCAGCTGTCCACATTGTCACTGTCTTCAGATGTGGTCAGTGATCACACGGACAAAGTTTGAAATTGATCTGATCATGCACAAGGGAGTTATTGAGTCAAGTAACGTAATGGCGACTGGTCAAAGTTTGAGGCTTAGCCACGCCCACACCTTTATACTTATTTAAAATCCGACGGTTGAATCTTTTCCTCTATGTCTTAAGAGTATATAGCAAGAGTTTGAAGGTGATCGGTGGAAAGGGCGACGAGACATCATTCTCCTAATAACGTGTGCGAAAACCACTAAATCGAGTACTTGGACCAAAATGGCCGACCTCCTGTGCGACATTGCGCTTGGCTCCAAGAGACTTTTTTGTAGGTCCTGAGACACTACATTAGAGTGCCAAATTTCGTGATCCTCAGTCAAAGCACGGCTTGGGGCTGACAGTTTTAATGGTCCTAGGGGGCGCTATTTCAGAAAATAGGCCACGCCCACAAACTTCAGCTGTCCAATTCTATTAGGGGTCAGAGTAGGATCACTCATCAGAAATTGTGTGGCGATGTCACAATGATTGAAGAAATGAGAGACAAACGTATTTCCATGGCGTGATGGCGAATTTCGCCATGCTCCCAAAGCCCCGCCTTTATTCGAAACCTGCCAGTACTATAGACCAAGTGACCTCAACTTGTCTGCTGCTATTTGTCAGTGATTGCTGGTGATTGGTTAAAAGGAGTCCAATAGGGAGCTGTGAAAAAAAGAGTGGCGTGCCGACAGGTCAAAGTTTGAGGCTTAGCCACGCCCACACCTTTATACTTATTTAAAATCCGTAGGTTGAATTTTTTCCCCTTTGTCTTAAGAGTCTATAGCAGAAGTTTGAAGGTGATTGGTGAAAAGGGCAATGGTGTAACACTCTCCAAACAACGTGTGCGAAAACCACTAAATCGACTACTTGGACCAAAATGGCCGACTTCCTGTGCGACTTTGCACTTGGCTCCAAGAGACTTTTTTGTAGGACCGGAGACACCACATTAGTGTACCAGATTTCGTACTCCTCAGTCAAAGCATGGCTAGGGGCTGACAGTTTTAATGGTCCTAGAGGGCGCCATTTCAGAAAATAGGCCACGCCCACAAACTACAGCTGTCCAAATCTATTGGGGGTCAGACTAGGAACACTCACCAGACATTTTGTGGTGATGGCACGATAATTGAAGAAATGAGAGGCAAACGTATTGCCATGGCGTGATGGTGAATTTTGCCATGCTCCCAAAGCCCCGCCTTTTTTCAAA
Organism: Nothobranchius furzeri; assembly: GCF_043380555.1. Taxonomy (NCBI): domain Eukaryota; kingdom Metazoa; phylum Chordata; class Actinopteri; order Cyprinodontiformes; family Nothobranchiidae; genus Nothobranchius; species Nothobranchius furzeri. The sequence continues at coordinate 53,098,165 of NC_091748.1, read as the reverse complement.
ACCTGCCAGTACTGGAGACTAAGTGACCTCAACTTGTCAGCTGCTATTCGCCAGAGATTGCTGGCGATTGGGTAAAAGGAGTCCAATAGGTAGCTGTGAAAAAAAGAGTGGCGTGGTGACAGGTCAAAGTTTGAGGCTTAGCCACGCCCACACCTTTATACTTATTTAAAATCCGACGGTTGAATTTTTTCCTTTATGTCTTAAGAGTCTATAGCAGAAGTTTGAAGGCGATTGGTGAAAAGGGCGATGGAGCATCACTCTCCAAACAACGTGTGCGAAAACCACTAAATCGAGTACTTGGACCAAAATGGCCGACTTCCTGTGCGACTTTGCACTTGGCTCCAAGAGACTTTTTTGTAGGTCCTGAGACACCACATTAGTGTGCCAAATTTCATAATGCTCAGTCAAAGCATGACTTGGGGCTGACAGTTTTAATGGTCCTAGGGGGCGCTATTTCAGAAAATAGGCCACGCCCACCGGATGTTCACATCACATTTTGTGGGGGGCTGAACTAGGATCACTCCCAAGAGGTTTTGTGGCGATATCTCTAGAAATGACGAAATGGGAGGCAAACGTAAGGCCTAAGCGGTACGCCTGACTTCGCCGCGCCACCACAGCCCCGCCTTCTGGAGAAAACTCCCATAAAGTGACGCCAAGCAACCCCAACTTGTCTTCAGTTACCCGCTACAAATTTGGGGTGATTATTGGAAAGGGCGAATTTTGGAAAATTTCCCAGTAAATCTTGACCTTTTAAGTCCTGAGGGGGCGGGGCTTATGTGACATCATCAATCGACCATTCATTTGTCTTCGGAGGGCGACGACGATTGTCCTTAGAACATTTCTTTAACTGTAATTCTTTCATTTATGAATCTATAGCAATTTGAATTTTTTTGGCGAGTGCTCGAACTTTGAGGCCTGGTTCCGCCCCTTCAGTATTTACGAAAAGTCAATTTTATTGTCTCATTTTAATCGTCCATCGCTTCTGTTCGATCGCACACTATTTTTGAGACGATCGTGCGAAAAATGACCAAACTGTTAAACCAAATATAGACCCTAGAAATGGCCAAAACGGGGTCAAAATGGCCACTTTAGTCCAAAATGGCCGACTTCCTGTTTGATATTGACCATGGGTGCAAGAGGCTTTTCTGTGCGTATTGTTGAGTTCTACAAGTGTACCAAATTTCATCACTCTACTATGAAAAAAGGTCAAAGCGGAGGGGTATTTTTAATTTTCCAGGGGGCGCTGTTGACACATTTTTTTACCAACTTTCACATTGCCAGCGAAATACGTAAATTTCACGCGCTTTCTATATTGGGCCAGAATTTGGTGAGTTTTTGGATATGCTAAGACCCCCTAAAGGCCATCCAAAGACGCGGAAGAAAAAAAAAGAAAAAAAAAGAAAAAAAAAAATAAACGGAGCAGATACAATAGGCCTTCGCAGCTTCACTGCTCGGGCCTAAAAATAATAAACGGAGCAGATACAATAGGCCTTCGCAGCTTCACTGCTCGGGCCTAACAAATACATGGATCTCACATAAGAGGGCAACATAATTCTGCAGCTGCAGCACGAAATTAAAAAATAGTCATTTCACCCTTTAAAAACTGTTATAAAGGAAAACGAGAGTCCAAAATGTGTCTTATTTAGTTGCTTTTTTTGTAAAATAATATACAAGAAACACAATTATGTGTTCAATATTTACAAAATGACTAATGATAGAGAGATGTCTGCTCAGCCTCCGGACAGTTGGGTCTATTTGTGCGCGTGGCTGCAAGCTACGCAGTTTAAATTCTGATTTTGTTATTCGGGTTTACTGCACCTTCTGGGCCGTAAATATCAGCTTGGATTTGAAGATCATTTTATTTTGATCACTTCAAATCTTCGTAGACCAATTACTTATCAATCCATGAAAAAATAAAAGCATCATCAAGGATGTCACAGCGGCGCGCGCGCGCGCGCACCAGCACCTCCCCGCGCAGCAGCCCTCCCAACACCGGACCCTTTGGATCACTTACCTCTGGTGATCCGGAGAAAGGCGCCGCCGAGGGAACAATAGTATGGCTCAAAGTGTGTGAGTCCCACTGGATGCGAAAAATCCGTGAGCGGCTCGTTAAGTGCGTTACTGCGCAGGGCTTTGTAAACTACTCCTCTGTGTCGCACCTGTCTCTGGACAAAACTCAACCCGCACGCCGGACTGACATCCATAAGACAACTGTCTCGGGGGTTGGCTGTGTGTGCGTACCCCCCGTTAAGCACACAGACACACTCGGCGCCACCTGTCCGCAGCGCAAAACAGCCCACAGGGAGCTTTCTATGTGGCGCAACGACACATGGCATTCCCCGTTAGTCCGCAGCAACACTCACAGTCGTCCGAGACCTCAGAAGTGTTCCGGAAACGCTGGAAGCAGGGACTGGTAACCCATCCAAGCCAGCTGCGGCGGTCAGGAATCACATCCACCGCGCGCCCATGTGGGTGTCATTAATCTGTTCTCAGTCTTGTCTCCACCGCTGCTGCCCAGTCATCGCTGCGTCTTTTCTCACAGCTCTGGTCTCAGTGAGAGAAGAAGGAAAAACACTACTTTCCTCCTCTTGTGCGTCCCGCTGAGCCCTGGATCCAGCGCACAGCGGAGTCCCATTCATTGGCTGATGAAAACAGTTCCTGGTGCCGTGAGCTGCGCTCTGGAGCTGGAGTAGGAGGACCGCGGCGTTGGTCTTCTAGCGGTAGTCTGAGCTACAGCAGCTACAGCCCTGCTGTCATCCACGAGAGGCTCCTGGAGAATGTTCGTGCCAAAACCTGAAGCAGAGTTACGCAGCGGCTGGATTGGAACATATTAATAACTAACTGTAATCATTGAAACCTGATATATTAAAAAAAACATTAGATCTACTATTTCAATTGTGACTCTTTAAAAAGTGTGTTGTTTTAGGTGAAAATCAAAGTAAACCAGAGCCTGAGAAGAGAAGCTCTGTTCTTGGTCAGTTTGGATCAAATCAAATTAAGAATAATCTCAATATGAAAGAAACAGCTTCAATTGGTGTGACAAATCCCAGGGTTGGGTCAAGGCAGGTTACCAATAAGAGCACCATCAGTTTCTCATAAATCACCCAGAGTCACAATTTTGATCCTCACAAATCATTAATCATTTAAGTAATGGAATTTAGTTTTTGGAAAAACACTGTAAAAAGTCCTGAAAAGTCAAATCCACTTTAATCCCATTGCATTTTTACATGTGAGGCATCCTCTCAATGATCCTGAATCATCAAATCTGCAGTTACTTCAGTTTTAAACTTTTTAAATGAGCAAATCGAATTTTAAAATAAAAGGACTTTTCTCAAAGTTGAGTGGAAGATTGTTCTGTTTGAGTCACATTCACTGAAGGGGTTAAAAGCCCACTGGTTTCCATGAAACTGCTAGAAGCCAAAGGCACTTTTGAGCTTTAAATCATGAATAGTTAATATCTGAAATAATGACTTCTGCAGGCTAGAAGGCTCCCTCTCTTCACCGTCCTAACAAATCTTCTCCTCTGCAGCCTTACAGCCTTCTCGCAGGATCAGCTCTGACAAATCAGGTGCTCCACCCGTTCCAAAAAATACACGTTAAACACAGCTGCACAAGCAAGGCCTGTGCACGAGTCTTGTTTTTCTTTTTAATGTCAGGAGGACTCTGTTCTTCTCTAAAAGCACCTTTAGGGTGCACGCTGTGGAGTTGTAAACACAGCCCATTCTTGTATGACAGTCACATGTAGGACATTGCTTGGCTGGTTGTTTACATTTTGTTAATGTTTTTTTTTCTTATCATTCATTTACACAGCCCAAATTCTGTGTTCCCATAAGCTCTGCAATTCTCATTAACATTATTCATCCTGTTTATCAAGTATGCTGCCTGCAACATTGGAGCTTTGGCAATTAAATTTGAAAACAAACAACAACAAAAATCATCTACTTTGCCGGAAGAAGCCTGCTGACAACATGGGGGCACCTCTCCGGCAGTGGCATCATTATTCAGGCAGACATAGGCTGAGTAACTGTGGAATAATGATGAGTTTTCCTCCTCCCTCACTTCAACGCCGGCTCCAGTCTTATGTATAAGAACCAGAACAAACAGATTCTGTCTCCTCACAAGATCCTACCAAAGGACTCAGTGTGCAAGTGCCTGAGATTAGGGAGTAATTCTGTGAAACTCTGGAGAAACATTCTTTATTCAGACAGGATAGAGCTCATGTTCCTGTGCACAGATGCATTCGGACTTGTGTGGGCGTCCATGTCCATGTTTAGATCGTGAGAACCCCCACTACATCTGTCCCTGGTGTCCACTGTGTTGTCCAAAGCAGATTTCTCTTAAACAGCTGCTTTAAAAGTGATAATCCTGTAAAAAGTTGGCTTTCACTGCCTGATCCAGATCAACACTACCAAAGAAATGGGTTATTCATCCAGCTTGTTCGTTCTTATTTGTGGGATTTTGCTCACAGATTTCTTTTTCAAATTGCATTTTACTGATCCACCCATTCTCTCCTCTAAGTGATAAATGAGCCTCACTGGTACAGCGTCTTTCAGAATCAGAGGAATTCAAAGCACTTTAAATGTGTATCATTCATCCATTTACACACACATTCACACCCTGGGGCGCACTGACAGAGGCAAGGCTCCAGTCCCTCCGACCACCACCAGCAGGCAAGGAGGGTTAGGTGTCTTGCCCAAGTACACAACAGCAGAATTCTCTGCCGGAAGCTGGGATTGAAGCTGCAACCTTCCAATTACTGGATGAACAGCTGTACCACCTGATCTAATGCTGCCCCAGTATCCAAGATCACCTAGGCTTCCCTCTCCCCAGTGTCCCTATCTGGCTCCTCCAGGGGGATTCCAAAGTGTTCCCAGGCCAGAGAAGATTAAAATCTCTTCTCCAACTAACCTGAAGAGTTTCAGAGGGAGGTGACATCCTAACGTCCTCCTCAGCTGGCTCATTTTGAGAAGGAGCCGCTGTGAGGTCGTGCCAAGGCAGCCACCATATAAAAGAAATCCATCTAATCAACCTTACTTGATTAGGAACCATTCTAATCTATGAATGATCCATTTGGTTGAGATCCTAACTCTTTTATGAGATGAAATTGTTGTCTAGCGTTTTATTGAAGAGTGCACCAAACTGACCAGAGAAATTTTTGTAGGGAATGTTTGAAACACAAGTTTAACAATATCCAATCTTAGTCCTTGAGGGCCGCCATCCTGCATGTTTTGGTTGTTTCCGCTCCAAATGACCTGATTTCATAGTGGATTTGTTTATGTTTCTGTTTATTCATTTAGCAGTCGCTTTTATCCAAAGCGACTTACAATTTATGACCTATAGGGCATGTTGTGATCTGTGGGGTAAACCGGAGTACCCGGAGGAAACCCACACATGCATGGGGAGAACACGCAACTCCACGCAGAAAGGCCACAGCCGAGTTTCAAACCTGCAACCTCCGTGCTGCGAGGCAACAGTGCTAACAACTGTGCCACCATGCTGTTGAAATATTGAAGACGCTCCCAAAACCTGCAGAACCCTGCTAAAGACGCATCGGTTCAAATACAATGAGCTGAATCTAAAACATGCAGGAGAGTGGCCCTTGGGAAGCTAGGTTAGACGTTACCTTTGGAATGGTTTTTATTTTCTGCACTAATAATATAAAGCATGATGCCATAAAATCAATGAAAATGCACAAAACTGAATTCTCGTTCTTTTTTTTTCTTTTTTTTTTGTGGCATGGACAATAAAGAGTTAGGAGTGCATGACACCCATGCAGTATTGGTGAAAAAAGCACTTGATAGTTTTTTTTACTTAAGCAAAATTACAGATAAAGATTATATGTAAGTAAAACTAGAAGTATGAAATGTTTGACTTGTGTAAAGTATACATCACATGAAAGTAAAAAAGTGAAAGTATTTGACAAATATTTAAATATGCAGTGAGGGGGCAACATGCAAATAAGGACTATTACCTTTGGAACTGCAGTGGAGTGTGTAGTGTGGTAGAAAATACAGAAACTTGCTTTAAAATGTGGAGTAAAAGTAAAAGGCATCAAGAAAATGACTTAAGGAAAGGGCAGAATTGTAGTTAAGTACAGCAACAAAGTACTTGTTCCATCATTAAATCTTAGGAAGTTTTGGTTTGTATTTTTTTTTTAATTTATTTTAGTTTGAGTTTGAGCTCAAGCTAGTTTAGCATCAAATGAAATGCTTCCTGGAGCCTCTCTTTGTGCAGCTTCTCATTCACAGTGAGATTTCCAGTTATGGTGAACAAGTCTTCCCTGTATTCCGTTTAATGGCTAACATGATATTAAACAGGAGCATGTCACGCTCAACACTCCCATTTACTGGCAACCTAAGCCGTACTATTCCAAATATTCCAATAAAAACCGAGATGACGACTTACACGTCTGACACATTTGTAATGAGCCACAGGACTTGTCTCCATAAGTTTGTATGACCTTCCGCCAGTTCGTGGTGTTGTGTTTCTCTGAGGAAATACCGCCTTCTGACTCGTAAACCTTCTTGTAAAGTTTCAGAGAAACAACTAGTAAATGGAACTTTATTTGTCTAATTTACAACGTTGTCCTGGAAGTGGCTCCAGCCTGTCGTTCATCTCATTTTCTCTTGTCAAACAAAGGAAGAAGGATATCATTAAGTGGTGTCCGCTAACTACCAAAAATGGCTTCATGGGATGGATCTGAAGGGGAACAGCTCTATTTTTTATTCAGCTTCTAGAACACAGTAACGAGTCGTTGCAACGCAAGGCACGCTATGGAGAACTCCCCTTGGTTTTGTTCTGTTTCAGTAGCTTTGTTTTTGATCACACCAGGCAGATTTTCTTTTGAAATTGTAAACGTTCTTCTGGAGTGAGACGGGACCAAAAACACCGCTCAAAGGCCAGAGTCTAGCTGCGATGTGGAAAACAGAAAAACCTGACAACGTGGCATGTTGTCAATCACTGAAACATGGATGCAGGAAGACGTCAACAGCCACTCTAAATGTTCATACAGTTGTTTAAATGTTCTGGAGCTTTTCAAAGTTCTCTTCTCAAATCCCCAGATTAACTCCATCATTCTGTTTTCTGCTACTTTGCATAGAAAAGCTGAGCTACGTTAAAAAAAAGAACTTATTCCGTTTTATCTCCTGTCAGAGTCGGCGTGCCAACAAATAAATAAATATTCATTTTGTTCATTCCTTTTCCTTTCATCCCACTTGTGTGTTGTAACAAACAGGCAGAAGACCTGAGATTACTTGTAAAAGAAAGAGGTGGAAGCAGAAAGCTTGAGGGAAATGAACAAAATCTACGAACTTTGTTGGTGTAGGAACTTGTGGCGCTCAACAGGTAGAGCTGATGGGACAGTGAGGGGTTTGATCCCATCATATTTTAGTAGAAGCATGAATACAAAATGTCTCAGTGTGAGCCACGTCTGTCTCAGTGATCGCACGGTTCACCAAACGTTGTTTACAGGGTTCGACCTCAGAAAAATTCAATCACGTGATTTAGTTTTTTTGTACTTTCAGATTTAAGAACGTGACAAATTCATTCATAAAAAGGCCCAACCCCAAAAACTAAATCATTCACTAATTGGTTCAAATGAGATGTTTGACTTCAAATAACTCATTCGTCATGGCAAATAAGTGCTGTCATTTATAAATCACATCTACCAAAACAAGTTTAAATGACTTGTAATTGTAAAACTGTGACATTTGTGTAAACCTTTGAGGCCTGATTGCCCAACTTTGTAGAAAATGACAAGATTTGGTAAGTCCTTTATATCATTCATATTTATTTTTCTCAGATAACAAAGAAATACTGTTAACTTTTGTCATTATACCTTTATATTTATTTAGAAACAAGAACTCCTACCATACATATCAAACTTTTTCATTAAAACCACAGTTCTTTTAGTGGATTCACATTTCTAATGAACATATTGTTCAAATTCAGCATGTTTCAGCAGTAGCACCACAGTGCGTTGTGTAATTGCATCTACTGATGAAAAAACTGTACATGATCAAATCTTCTTACCTCTCATTAGCTTGTTGGCATCACACAGTCAACAGATCCATTTTTCTGAAGGATTATATGCAGATGGGTCTCTGCAAGTAAACAAACGCAGACTAATTTAACCAATTTTCTAGACTGACCTCGTGCTGACTGAAAGCCACATCAGTAAAATTAGCTTGGGTTGACTGTTTGTCTGCAGCAGCATATTTTTAGATTTCATCAAGGCAGTGACTTTGTTTGAAATTGCTTTTTTTTTGTTGCTCTCGCTCTCTCTTATTCTCAGGACGACATGTGAGCAGAGAAGCAGAAAGGTTTCAGTCATAATTCTTTAGTGTTTATACATTTGAACATTTGATTGCACATGTTAAAAGTATTTTTCATAAGAATTCAAATGTTATTATTTAAAAGTGGTTGTAGAATACTGCTTTTTCATTTTAGTTTGATATCTGCTGCTTATCCATCCACCCACCCACCCACCTATCCATCCATTCTTTATCTATACCAACTCATCTTTTCAGGGTGGTTGGGGGCTGGTGCCTATATTCACCTATCCAGCCGACTGGGTTCACCCTGGGCAGGTTGCCAGTCCATTGCAGGGCAACACAGAGACACAAAGGACCAACAATATGTCACAAACTCTTCCTCCTCCTGACCTCCTCTGCGGGCCGGGTTGGCGCAGCACTCCATTTCCCAGAATTCCCGTCACCGACGCTATTCGGTGACGTCACCACGCGGAATCTATTTAAGGAACTGTCACCGCTGAGCTGTCATTCAGTCATCGTCTCATGACAGACGCCAAACCAACCCGATCTAAACAATTCCAAGATCAGTCCAGGAAAGAGAACTTTCCACGCTGTCTGCACGCCATCACGACAGCTCCCTACCTAAAGGAACCGCAGTTCAGCCTCGACTCCATGTGAGTGCTGTATCGCCGTTCCCAAAAGCAAGCTGCGTTCCTGTTAGAACCAAACGCCAGTCTCTCCGCATCTGGGTCACACAGCCACGCTACAATTACCTCCGCTACGCTTCAGCTCAGCCCATGCGCCCTGACACAATGCATGCATACCCCTTAAGAAAAATCAGAAAGGCCAATTAACATAGCAGTTAAATTCTTGGACTGTGGGAAGAAGTCAGGGTACCTGGGGAAACCCATGCATGAACAACTCCTTACGAGACCCCAGGCTGGGAACTGAAACCAAGACTAAATTCTTGCCGCAAGACAACAGCGCTAACCACTGTTCCACTGTGCAGCCCTGTTGCCTATTCAGATGTCTTTTAATGTTTTCACCATGTATTGTATTTCATTATGTGGTTTTGCACCGCAGCCAAACTGCATGACATCATATCAAACCGCATCATACTGCATAGTTTTGCAATGCAACACATCACATACCATAATGTATTGTATCACATCACATATCACATGTACATACTCTCAGGCTTTCACTCTTTAATCGTCAGCTTCAAGTTTTGTTTCCTGTTGCTATTTTTGCCTCTTTGTTGCTGTTTTTAAAATTCTTCTGCTGTTTTCTGTAGGTGGCCGGACCTTATAGGTTTAGGTCACCCAGAAATAAAACATTATCATAATAGTGTCACAAGGGAAAATAAATGATCTAATTTGCAACACAATTCTTGAATACTGTGGAGAACGGTAGGGATTTTCTGTGTTTTAGCATTTAGGCTCAGACAGTAAGCACCCATCAGATCACCATAAAATTGCATGCCACTTAGAAATAGAACAGTCTATGATTTATAACCATCCAAGCAAAATTCTTCGCTATAAGGAAATTGCTCGCACTAATACAGCAGTGATGATACATTGGTGGTATATTGTGCAGTTCTGTATCGTATCATATTACATCATATTGTACTCATCACACCATATCTTGCACATATCATGATGTATTGCATTATCTAGTATCGTCCCACACTGTGTTATATTGCATCATGTTATATTAGATCATGTGGTATTGCATTGTGCTGTATTAAATTCCATCAGCATATAAACACAACTAATCACTTTGTTGTCATTTACGGTGTTATTGGAACTAGGAAGTGTTTCAGAGGCAACCACCACTCTGTTACTGTGAATGAAGTGCACAGAAAAACGAGATGGCAGAGAAAGCAGGGAGTGCAGATATGTACTACTGAGAATAGATCTAAAGAAAATATACTTGGGAACATGACACAAAGGATCAAAGATAGTAAAGAGAACACATTCAAACTTGAAACATGTGAAGGCTATTTTATATGAAAGCGAGAGAAAGGCGAACAGGGTGAGTATACGATGAAATCGTGCACTTTGCGTCACCTCTCCAAGTCAAAGGAGACAGCAATGCATCAGGTCTTTTCGTTGGAGGAAGAGTCGCTGTGCCGCTGTCAAAACTCATACAATCACGACACTAAATAAGCATAAATATTTCAGGGCCAGGCATGTTTCCTCTCCAGCTCCTCCGAGCCAGCTGACCCATTGTCAGGGCTCTGGGGTGAAATAAGCTCTCCAAAATAAACGGTGGAAACCCAGAGACACAGAATAACAGTTGAGGGTATTAAAGGAGCAGTAGTCATTAAACACAGTGAGAGGGATTGCTTCGTTTGGACTCCCCAGACTACCTGTTGGCTGCAGCAGGTCTTTCTGTTATTGTTTTTGTTGCTTTTAACTCGGTATGTTTCGTGCAGTGACAAGTTTTATCCAAGTTCTCTGATGGTGGACACAAATCTTTTAGATTATGTGTTTCAAGGTTTGCGAGAGGTTGGTCGCAAATCACTTTTTTAATATCCTCCAAGCTGAAGGCACAACAGTCGTAAAACGTCTACAGCCGGTTCGGTTGTCCTCTCAGGACAATTTTAAAGATTAAAGACCAAAAGTAATCTAATGACTTTTATGAGTTTTCATTTCGCTGTTCCACTTTTTAATAGACATACTTTCTTCTAAAGTTCAGATCTCGTCGACTGAGGAAGTTTTCTTTAGTGTGTGTTTGGTGTTTGAGGATGGAAACATGCAGCTCTAACGTTTGAGATGGAAAGACACAAACAGCCTTGTGGAAATCTGAGAGGAAATTCCATCAAAGGAGCATGACCTTGTTGTGTGAGCTAATATTTGATGATATATCTCTTTACAGAGCTCTTTTCAAAAAGTTAGCTTATCCTCCTGCCTGAGGGTTGTAGATCTGCCGTCTCTCTGAACCTAGACCAGGACAAAACATGACGCTCTGTGAGAACTGGCTCTTTGAATTCATGTGTTTAACGCAAAAGCCAGAAACACGCCTAAACAGCCTGAATCAGACAACCTGAGTATCACTGAGCTTCTGAGACTTATTGTGTGTCTGAGAGGACAGTCTGCTGTTCCGGAAGGATCCTCTTCATTTCCCTGCACCCTGTGCACCTTCAGACTTCCGTTACAACTCAGAGTCCCGACATCTGCAGAAATACTCAAGTCTGCAGCTGTGGTGTGTGGTTGTGGTGGACAGGAATCTGAGTTCAGCTGATGGACAAAAATCATCTTAATTGAGAGTGAGACGGAGGAAATGATGATGCTGGTTTCAAGTTATTCATCAAAAAGGTCCCTGAGCTGTTCTTGACATCATTCCATCACTCTGTGTTTAACACTCAGTTAGACATTTTCATGAGTGTTTATAATTGCTTGCCTGGTGTACATACAGGTGCTGGCCAGTAAATTAGAATATCATCAAAAGGTTGAAAATATTTCAGTAATTCCATTCAAAACGTGAAACTTGTACATTATATTCATGCAATGCACACAGACCAATGTATTTCCGATGTTTATTACGTTTAATTTTGATATTTATAGGTGACAACCAATGAAAACATCAAATCTGGTATCTCAGAAAATTAGAATATTCTAAAGGCCAATGAAAAAATGTTTGTTTCTCTAATGTTGGCCAACTGAAAAGAATGAACATGAAAAGAATGTGCATGTATAGCACTCAATACTTAGTCGGGGCTCCTTTTGCCTCAATAACTGCAGTAATGCGGCGTGGCATGGACTCGATCAGTCTGTGGCACTGCTCAGGTGTTATGAGAGCCCAGGTTGCTCTGATAGTCGTCTTCAGCTCCTCTGCATTGTTGGGTCTAGCGTATTGCATCCTCCGCTTCACAATACCCCATAGATTTTCTATGGGGTTAAGGTCAGGCGAGTTTGCTGGCCAATCAAGGACAGGGATACCATGGTCCTTGAACCAGGTGCTGGTGGTTTTGGCACTGTGTGCAGGTGCCAAGTCCTGTTGAAAGGTGAAGTCTGCATCCCCATAAAGTTGGTCAGCAGCAGGAAGCATGAAGTGCTCTAAAACTTCCTGGTAGACGGCTGCATTGACCCTGGACCTCAGGAAACAGAGTGGGCCAACACCGGCAGATGACATGGCACCCCACACCATCACTGACGGTGGAAACTTTACACTGGACCTCATGCAACGTGGATTCTGTGCTTCTCCGCTCTTCCTCCAGACTCTGGGTCCTTGATTTCCAAAGGAAATGCAGAACTTGCTTTCATCAGAAAACATAACTTTGGACCACTCAGCATCAGTCCAGTCCTTTTTGTCCTTGGCCCAGGCGAGACGCTTCTTGCGCTGTTTCTTGTTCAAGAGTGGCTTGACACACGGAATGCGACACCTGAATCCCATGTCTTTCATGAGTCTCCTCGTGGTGGTTCTTGAAGCGCTGACTCCAGCTGCAGTCCACTCTTTGTGGATCTCCCCCACATTTTTGAATGGGTTTGTCGTCACAATTCTCTGCAGGGTGCGGTTATCCCTAGAGCTTGTACACTTTTTTCTACCACATTTTATCCGTCCCTTCGCCTGTCTGTTAATGTGCTTGGACACAGAGCTCTGCGAACAGCCAGCTTCTTTAGCAATCACCTTTTGTGTCTTGCCCTCCTTGTGCAAGGTGTCAATGATTGTCTTTTGGACAGCTGTTAAGTCAGAAGTCTTCCCCATGATTGTGGTGCCTTCAAAACAAGACTGAGGGACCTTTTAAAGGCCTTTGCAGGTGTTTTGATTACATCAGCTGATTAGAGTGGCAGCAGGTGTCTTCTATATTCAGCCTTTTCAGAATATTCTAATTTTTTGAGATACCAAATTTGGAGTTTTCATTAGTTGTCACTTATGAATATCTAATTTAAATGTAATGAACATTGGAAATACATTGGTCTGTGTGCATTGCATGAATATAATGTACAAGTTTCACGTTTTGAATGGAATTACTGAAATATTTTCAACCTTTTGATGATATTCTAATTTACTGGCCAGCACCTGTAAATTATTGAAAAAGAAAAACTTACTTGCAAACAAAAGTGTAAATGCATATAATTATTCTTTTTCTTTGGTCTTGTACCTTGTTATAAGACATAATTAGTTATGGCATTGAATTATTTTCATTTTGAGATGCAAATTGAGTACTGCAGCGATTTTGATGTTTTGATTCAGCTCTTGGGACTCACGCCGGCTTGAATAATCTAAAACAATCTTCCATTCTGACCAAAAAATTAAGCTGCGTTTGGAGGATTTAACCACATCTTTACATTTTGAATACTGAAAAAAAAACTTTACAATAAAATTATTACAAAACAGTGTAACAGTAAAGCTAATGCTGCGGCTCCAGTCCTTAGTTGTGCACCGTTTAATAACGCCTTTGTTTAATTTTACATTTGTCTCTTGTGTTGGTTCTGCAGGCACATAAACCCCAACATGACATTGATCTGCAGATATGAATTATATGTATCAATTCATCAAGTTCTAATAGAGGGAAAAGCCTTTTTGTTGTAAATAAAAACAAAAATGTAAGTGAAAGGACTTCTCAATAGCGGCAATGACTCGTCGTCAGTCTTCTGTCCTTTTATAGTCTATTTCCACAAATAACCGCATTACCCTGACCTTGGTTCTGCCTTATTGATAAGCTGTTGTTCGAAGCGTTTTAAGCGCAGAAGTCCGTATCAGCTTTCAGCCTGCAGATGATTTGTCACTCTGTTGTATGTTACTGATACCTTGTGTTGCAAGACCCCGGAAATTTGTAGCAGGATGTTGGAAATAAGATTCCTATCAACCACGTGAGACCGATGAAACCTGCTCAGCCGTTGCTGCACAACGAATAACTTTTATGGTTTCGAGGCTACTGGCGACGAACAGCAGAATGTAAAACAAATGTGGAGGTCGAAGAAATGTTTGATCTTTTCCCAACACACAGTAGACTTTGCAGATTAATAAGGTAAACGTGAGGCAGAGCAAATGGGTTTCATTAAAGCTGGATTGTTGAGCTCCTTTGATTGGGCACCATATCCTCTCAAAAGGGATTTTAAATGGTGATGGATGTTTTGTTGAAAAAACAAAGTTATTGAGACAAAGTATTCAAAGACCCAAAAAACATATTTATGATTTATTAGAACGTTTTAACTTGATTGAATTTCTGTGATTTTTTTTATTATTTACTTTTAGCTAAATCAGATTTTGTTGGTTTTATTTATTTATTTATTTATTTTTGTATTAAAGAAATTTGCATTTGCTCCTGTGCATTTCTTCATTTTGCAAAATCCCATCTCTGTTAATTCTGGAGTAAAAGGTAAAAACTAATAAAATCTCCTCCAACGTTCATTAAAGCATGATCATAAATCCTAATTTACTCTTGGATAGTTCATCTTCAGGGGGGAAATTATGAAGAAATGGGGGTTAAATAGAGGACAGCGTGCTGACCATTATACTTTGAGGGATGAGAGATTTCTCTGCTTTGCTCCAAATTATCTAATCCTCCACATCGAGAACTATTCTGGCCTCAATCATCTGGTCCCTGAAGCAGAGTTCACAGTAAAACAGAAACAGATGCAGGCAGCTAATTCTTCATCAGGGACGTACAAAGTGGTGGTGTTGTGCAGGATTCTAACTTGTTTAATTTAAATACTATATTACTTAATGATTCAGTTTACCATCAATCAATCAATCCATTTTATTTGTAGAGCACCTTCCACAACGTTATCAGAAGCCCAAGGTGCTGAACAGCATCATCATCAAAACATTCCCAGTACCTGGGCATAAAAACAAGATAAAAACATAAAATCATAAAATAACAAGCAAGCAATATTGCAAATACAGAGAAATAATGGAATTAGACTAATCAGTTAAAAACAAATGGTGGACAAAATAAGATCAAGCATCCTGCTCAAAAAGAAGAAGTATTAAAAACCATAATGTCAGGGCGTGTCATACACAAGGAGGATAAGGATGAAAATGACGCTCCCAGACTCCTCCTGTCTCATCTCTTCACCTGATTTTCAAACTCCAATAATAAAACTGCAAAATAACTTTTCAACACTGCAATGAGAATGATCAGTTTTCCTTTTTTTTCCCCCATGACGCCCAGTGAAGAAATACAAGGTAACAAACAATGTAAAATGTAATAACTTGAAAACTAAAAGTCCCCTTTAAATGAAAAGGCTAAGCTAATAGTCTTTATGTGTTAATAACAGAGTTTCCAGCCAAGAGAGTGGCTACAGCTTTACACTCCTGTGTGAATTTCACACTAAGTAGAAAAGCTATGAGGAAAATTATATCTGTGCAAAAAACTGTAAAGTTCATGTCTGTCCCCTAACTCTGTTTTATTAGACTATATTTAATAAATTTAATACTTAATGTAAGATAAATTCTCTGCTCTGTTTATAGCACCTGTAAAAAGAAGTTTTGTGAATTAAGCTCACTGTGTGATTTGCAGTTAAAGCAAGTTCACATAATGAGTAAAGACTGCCCTCTAAGGGTTTAACATGTGAACAGCAGCCAGCTCTGTCTCCCTGTGTGAGGGACAAAAACATTTAATTATTCATATGAATTATAATAATTATATATATAAATTAGCCTGAGCAGAAGACAACTAAGTCTGTTTTGGTCCCTCGGGAGAATTATTTTCACTTCAACGGGCAATCTCAGATCTGACCCATTGCAGGGTTCCTGTACAGGAAGCTTAATGGTTACTGAGGTAGAATTTGTTGGGATCATTTGTTAGGGTCATTGAGGCCACACATGAGTCACCTAGTGACTCAATTTTAAAAGGAAACCGACCGTTACATGAATCTTAGTGTGCTAAAACCAGGGATGGGGTGGCTGCAGTACAACGTGTGGTCTTTGATGCCATTTTAGCTCAGAGGTGGCCTTTCCAGCTAATCTAAGATGGGTTCTTTCATTTGTTACATTACTGCCCACAAAAGAAACTCCATTATACTTCAGATTTGGTTTGACTGCTGAGTCCTGACCTGAAAGTCTCCTCTATCAGGTCTTTGTGCTGCTTTCTTGCACCGCTGAGCTTCATTTTGTGTTTGGGTGTTATATCCTCAGGGTAAATCAGATTTTCTTTTTTGTACAATGCTGTTTTGTCTGAAGTAATAAGGCCAGCGATGCTGGGTCTGCAAAAATTAAATTGCAATAAAAGAGATGTTTGTTTATCACAAAGCTCGTGAGTGTGACAGTTGTGTTTAATCATTAATATAGTCATTTAATAATGTTTATAGAGAGGCCATTCTACCAAATGTTTATGTTTATGTATTTAGCAGACGCTTTTGTCCAAAGCGACTTACA
Organism: Nothobranchius furzeri; assembly: GCF_043380555.1. Lineage (NCBI taxonomy): Eukaryota > Metazoa > Chordata > Actinopteri > Cyprinodontiformes > Nothobranchiidae > Nothobranchius > Nothobranchius furzeri. Next base: position 53,081,585 of record NC_091748.1, on the reverse strand, counting down.
AGTGATAATCGGCATATTGCCCTTGAGGCTAACAACAACATTGACATCAATCATGGAGAGGAGGAAACAAGGAGCGGACAGTAGAGGGGGGATGGGTGCAGGCAAGGTGCTAGTTAAGAAGATGTTCTCTGGAGAGCAGGGTCTTCATGAGTTTCTTGAAAATTGAAAAGGAAGCCCATGTTCTGGTAGTGCTTGGAAGGTCATTCCACATTTGTGGAACGATGCATGAGAAGAGTCTGGATTGTCCTGAGCGTGGTGTAGGCACTGCTAGCCGACGATCCTGTGATGACCGGAGTGGCCGGGCCGAGACGTAAGCCTTTGCAAGAGGATTCAGGTAGATGGGAGCCGTACCGTCTCGGACTTTGTATGCTAGTGTTAACAATTTGAATTTGATGCGTGCTGCTAGCGGTAGCCAGTGGAGCTCAATGAACAGAGGGGTGACATGTGCTCCTTTTGGCTGGTTGAAGACCAAACGCGCCGCTGCGTTCTGGACCATTTGAAGAGGTCTCACAGTACAGGCTGGAAGACCAGTTAGAAGGGCATTGCAGTAATCGAGGCGGGAGATGACAGTAGACTACACCAGGAGCTGGGTGGCATGTTGTGTTAGGTATGGTCTGATCTTTCGTATGTTATATAGCGCAAAGCGGCATGAACGAGCAACAGAGGCAACATGATCTTTAAAGCTCAGGTGTTCATCACAACACCCAGTGTCACGTTGAGGGGAAGGTTAGGACCCAAAGTGCAGATACCCAGAAGACAAGAGGCTGGAGATGATGTAAAGTAAATATGCTTTATCTTGCAGGACGAACAAAAATAAATCCACAGGCAGCGAGCCAAAAGTCCAAAAATCCTAAATTCCTGGTAACAAGAACAAAAGCTCACTGAGAGCACCAAAACCTGGAGACATAAGCTCACATAGAGCACGAAACAATGCTGACAAACATACAATGGACCGACAAGAACAATGAGGCAAGGAGAGGCTTTATACACTGGGGCTGGAGTGATAGGAGGAGCAGGTGTGTGGAGAACTGGCACAGGTGAAATCACTAATGAGAGGAGCAGAGCAGGACACCAGACCTGACTGGGAAGGACAAACAAACACACACACACACACACACACACACACATACTGACACACACATAAACTCACACACACATATACTGAGCTGGGGAACAAGAGGCTGGAGCTACAACCAGAGGGGCTGAGGATGACTGGATGACACAGGACCTGGGAGGAATGATTTTAAAGGGCTACAACTTAAGACACATAACAGAGATGCAGACAAAGGACAATCAATTTCCCTCTGGGATTAATAAAGTATTTTTGAATTGAATTTGAATTGAATGAGGGCGCTAAGAGAACACAAAAGGGAATCTAGAGAGGGATGGAGAAACATTAGGAGACACATGGGGAAAGACGCAGACACAGACCATGACACCCAGATTTCGAACTGCTTTTGAAGGAGCCAGAGATAGGAAGTCATTTCGGATTGAGATATTGTGCTGCATGGAGGGTTTTGCTGGGATGAAAAATAGCTGCCTGCCAAATCTGGAACATTTCAAATGGTGAGGGATTTTGCTTTTTCAATAGATGCTGCTCAGTTGTTACCAAACAACTGATGTTTAACAGATAAAAATAACTTAAGCTGCGTACACAGGGTAAAGCTGTCAAAAAGATCAATCTGTTTGATGTTTTTACTGTCTGAGGTGTCATCTTAAAGTATGACAGGGAAGCTACTGGGATGTAAACAAACTAGGACAAGATCTATTTAAAAGAGTGAGCACATTCAGATGGAGTAATGCCAGTGAGGTCCCCATGAGGGGACATGCTCCAACAAACCTGAAACTTCAAAGTTGTGTTTTCTTCTGAGTGACCAAATTCAGCAAAAGACTAACCACATGTTTCAGAATCAAATAAATATCAAAACAACGCAAATCACACGCAATTAAGCCTCCATGCCAGATACAATCAGATGTGTCTAATTACTAGAATATCCTGCCTTACAGTAAAACGTTTATTTTGGTGGCTTTGTGCATTAAAAACGACTTAAACACTAATTCCTGCTCCTCATGCAATATGATGCTGAAACACCAGAAGATCTCTTCTTGACTGTCATGTTGTAAATAGTTTCTGGACAATTGTTAACTACAGTAGAATTCTCATTAAACATAAACTGCCTGTCAAAAAGTCTCCACCTGGATTTAACTAAGCAAACAGGTAGGAGCCTCCTCTTGGATAATTTCTCCATGGGCGATTATCTTTCATCTACAACAAGTTATTTAACCCCGTCTGGTGCATTGAGTTTCTTCTCATTTCTTAAGAACCACATCTAAAGATACGTCTGGTGGTTGTGGAAAAGATGTTAGTCAGTTTGAGAAGGGTCAGATCATTGGCATGCATCAAGCAGAGAAAACATCTAAGGAGATGGCAGAAATAACTAAAATTGGGTTCAGAACTGTCCAACGCATTTTAAAAACTGAAAGGATAGTAGGGAACCATCGGCTTTGAGGATTAAATGTGGCCGTAAAAATAATCCCAAAGGGTTGTGTTCAACGACGACTTTAATGTTTGGTGAAATCAAATATAAGAATAACAGCAAAACTCTATGTTTAGTAGTGAAAGAGCATTTCCACACGCACAATGTGAAGGGAACTCAAGGGCTTGGGACTGAACAGCTGTGTGCCTGTAAGAAAACCTCTAATCAGTAAACTGGGGGGGGAAAGGGTTAATTTTAAGTGAAAGGGGAAATTTGTTAGGAGCATAAAGATTGGAGCAATCTTTCATCTTCTTCCGGGTCTGGGGCAGCGTCTGAGATTAGGATTGGGGGGGAGGGATTTATACTTCTCAGGTTATATTGACTCGGTCACAGACGTGATGTTTTGGGGCTGCCTGGTTTCTAATCATGTTCCATGTGTGGCAAGGTGGAGAAACGAGGGCCCGGGCGGGATTCGATCCCCAGACTCCAGGTGAGAGTCATGCGTGCTAACCAATCAACCAAGGGGACATCCCCTTGGCCAAGAAGCCAGGGCGCATGATCAATCGGGACACAGTGACAGGACGCTCACACTGTCACATCTTCCCCCTCTTTCCACAAGCACGTCCTCGTGCTCCCACGCAGGATGCCACAAGTTTCACATCCATGGACCCACTTGACAGTACTACATGGATCTTGTTTGTGACGCCAAATGTGGCAAGGTGGAGAAACTAGAGGCCCGGGCAGGATTCCATCCCCAGACTCCCAGGTGAGAGTCACACGCGCTAACCAGTCAGCCAAAGGGACATCTCCTTGGCCAAGTAGCCAGGGCGCATGATCAATCGGGACACTGTGGCAGGACGTTCACACTGTCACACATGCTAGCTGAAGCTCTATGACTGCCAGATACAACACGCCTGCAGCCCCATTATTCTATACGTTTGTTGGGTGGGATGGGGGGTGTTCAACCAGTCGCATGATCTGTTTATGACGTGGTTTTGTGTTTCCGTCGACGCGCTGGAGTCATACACTTTTTAAAGCGTCTCCACATACATAGGAACACTCTTCTGGAGTCTGACTGTCTGTGGACGGTCCTCTTTAGGTGGAGAGTTGTTATCATGGAGACTTATTGGTCTAACTTTTCTTTGTTAAAACATTCTTCCAGTTTTACACAGAGAGATTTCTCCTCCAGCTGTGCAAACACCTCATCCAATTTCTTCTTCATGGAGTAAAAAATCTCCATCTTGGTTTTACGATCTGTGTTTTCTTTCTCAAATTCTGCATAGTTAATTAGTGGGTTATTGCCATTTTGTTTTTTTGACATTAATTGCTTTATTAAAGCTGTGGTCACCACTAACTGGGATGGTTGGTTGTGGTTTAGACGGCAGGGCGATAAATGCAGTTACTAAAATGAATGGAAGCCAATACAAAGTCCTAATATGGATACAAATACAAGATTGTGTGTGTGTGTGTGTGTGTGTGTGTGTGTGTGTGTGTGTGTGTGTGTGTGTGTGTGTGTGTGTGTGTGTTGTCGAATTCGAGCTTCAAATGATATAGAAATATTAAGTTGTTATTTTTCCTCTTCCTTTTCTCCAAGTGTTTGTGCTGCTAAATTAATTTCCCCACTGTGGGATTAATAAACTCTATTCTATTATTTTCTCCTCTATAACATTTAGAAATGATTTAATAATTTAGGTCACATTCTTTCTACACAAGTGTGGATCAATGAAAACCATGACTGAGTTAAATAAGAACGCTTAAAAGCTCACTCGGTATACCAAGGTATTATAGCATTATTCTACCATTAAAAAAAATTTTTTTTGCTTCAAATTTCAGTAGTTTTCCTCTTTGTCCCTTATGCTTCTATTTATAACACTTTATCTGTAACTAAATGTTCAATTTATCGTCTTCTCATTGACTTCTTTTATTTATTTATTTATTTATTTATTTATTTGATAAATGTATATTCATTGTCAATAAAGTTATGTTTGAAAAAAATCCTACCAATCCCACTTCCGGGTCGTGATTTAATTGGTTGAAAGTTGATAAGAGGCCCCGCCCTTAACTATGACTTGTTTCTCAACCACTGTAGACGCTTCATTGTAGGCTGCAGCGGTCATTGACCACCAGAAGTGACTCCGGGTTACAGCAGGACAGAAAGTCAGCAGGCAGACGTTCAGGTAAGAGTTTATTTTAACTCCTCGCTTGTGTTTTCAGGGGAAGTCCCCCTAACTTTTACTCCACATGACGCTAAGCTAACCTAAACAACACTGGCTATTTAAACAAACTGGGCTCTTTAGTGGTGAAGTAAGTATGGTAACTCTTCCTGACCTCGTAATACTGGAATTGAGGTTTTGTTGAACTAAAATGAAATGTTTCAAATGATTAATTGTTGCCAAACGGAGTAATAAGTCCTGTTTCTTTATATGGGCCAAAGTTCACAACCAGAGTGAAGGGGTGTAGCTCAGAGTGGCGTTTTACCAGACCATCGTTTTATTCCATTTACACATAATGACAATGAGCCAGGCTGTGATTGGTGATTTAAATTTAATCTGAGCCTATTTAAACATTTAATTTCCAGCTGTGGTCATGAACTTTGAGTAATTAAGCCTTTTTTTGCCCCTCAAATTTTATAAGTGAGTTAAGGGAAACATTATTTTTGCTTGGAAAGTGTCAAACTCCGATCTCACAGAGTAGGAGGTATTACATCACTTTATTAATCCTCTGATCCCTCAGATTTATCTCAGCTGCTTGAGGCCACTCATTAAGTGCTTTTCAGATAAAAAGTATGCCATACTTTTACTTTCCAAAGCCTAACCTTTGCCCTCATTATTAATTTCATTGTTCCTTGTTAAATCCACATTTGGCTTTTTTAAATCTCTTTTAAGAAAAACCAGTGGGAGATATAAGTAGTTTTAGCAAAACTAGTTATAATTTTAATTTTTATCATCAGCTTATCTGCTGAGAAAGACATCTTCTGGTGAAGGGTCCTAATAGTTTGCAATTGATGTCAAAGATCGTTGTGAGATTTAATTTAAAAGGAAATGCACTTTGCTTCTTTTGAGACATTTTTTTTTTGGATGAATGAACAGGAATCAGCTAGGCACGATTTTTGTGATTGCTTTTTGGGATTCAGTTGTGGCTCAGGTGATCATTTGTGATTCACCCAGGTCTAAATTATGGCAGGGTTATCTCGTGTTGGTCTTCATCCTAGATAGTCGGACTTTGCTTTGTAATAAAGTCTGTGAAGATGTCACCCACTGGCAACTGGAAGAAAGCGTGTTGCTCAAACAAGCTGTTGCAACAAACTGTAATCTTCCACCATACGTCTGGAACACCAGAGTTCATAAAAAACACTAGGAAAAGTATTTGATTATTCATTTTTACATCCTGGGTGTATGAAATTATTAAACAGCTTAGCTACATAAACCTTTTAGCTCAGTTTTGTCTTTCAGAGCAGTTTCTCCCATCAGGTAGAATTAAAATAACATATTGGACCTCAAGCCTAGTTCCAGGTGTTTTTTGTGGTACTGGTGGTCATTTCTCCAGCTGAAGCATCCCAGAGCTCATGTCTTCCAGCAGCTCACGTGTTGTAAATATCAGCTCCAGCTTGTGGAACACTTGTTAACAGTAAGGACAGGTGGAGTCCATTTATGATTTGTGTGCCATCTGGTGGAAGAAAAACAGATGTCATCCACATGTTCTGAGCACTGGAGGGAAGCAAGACGGTTCTTAAAACCCGCTTATTGCAAATCACTTAAATCAGAAATTATAGAAAGGAGTATCTTGGCTACTAGAATAAACAAAAGGCTGTGATTCACCTCTGGTTCTTACGTTGGGCGGTTGCTGACCAAACAGCTTGTACGGTTTGCTGAGGGGAAAAGGAAAACTAAGAGCTCCCAGAAACACTACGTAGGCTTAGCATCTCATTTGTGGTTGTGTCTGATTGGATTGCTGAGCAACAGTCAGCTGTAGATGAGTCACAACTGCTGATCACGTTAATGAATCAGATTACACTCGGTATCAGAGTGCAAATAAAACTTTGCTTTGTATTCAAATAAACTATTTAACAACATTAAAATTCCAGAGTTTGAGAGGATTCTTGACCCTTGGCTTTGTGATTACCCTCTTTACTGGTTTAGAGGTGAACCAACACTGGATCAGCTTGAACACCCACATTCTGATGTGTAGGAGGTGTCCCAGACTGCTTTATATTTCTATGAGTTTGTGTTCAATATTTCCACTGACAGAAGATCTTGTGTCTCTGTTTCAATGTGCTTCAATGTGCAGCTGACAACTTTTTAAGAAGCACTGTAGACTGACATGGTTTTGTATCAAATCTAAAGAGATTAACCACTCTAAAATCTATCTGCTTTTGACTGAAATTCCTGCTGCAAAGTGGCCTGTATTTTATAGCACCTTCTTAGGGATCTACAACCCCCCCAAGGTCTTTCACAGTCAGGCATTCACCCATTCACACCCACCTTCACACGCTTGTTGGTATGAGCTATCTGCCCTGGGGCAATCTGACAGAGGCGAGGTCTGCTGAACACTGGCGCCAACGGTCCCCCCGAACACCACCAGCCGGCAAGGCGGGTTAAGTGCCTTGCGCAAGGACACAATAGCAGCATTCTCTGGCGGGAGCCGGGATCAAACCTGCAACCTTCTGATTACTGGACAACCCGCTCTACCTCCTGAACTACTGCTGCCCACAAAAATCACTGATCTAAATCTTTTCGATTCTGAATCCGAATGAAACCGAATGTATTCATCACAATTTGTTGAATGACAAACACTTAACAAGTTAACCACTCCAGTTTATTATTGCTAATGACGTTCCTCTACCCATGCTTCATGAAGCCACGCCATATGCAACAAATTTCCCCTATCTGATTCCAATCTTGGTTGATCGAAAGTCCCAAATATTTGTTTACATGGACACTAACTGAAATGATCCAATCACAGTGTTTCCCCTAGGAATTTTTCCAGCTGTGGTGGTGGTGGGGGGGGGGGGGGGGGGGGTTGAAATTAGGACACGTCTCACCTTCATGTTAATATTGTTTTATTTGATGCACTCCACTTTGAACTGCACCAATCCAGCAACTGCTGCATTTTACTAACTAGAATTAAAGGTGAATACACCAATATTTGCACGAGATTACTTTGTTTTAAACTCTCAGTGACACACTTTGCAGGGGGGATTTGGCATTTAACTTTTCTTGGCATCTGGAAAAACATCTCCTTTTGCCCCCCCTTTATTTGACTTTCTGCCCCTTTTATTTTGATCCAAGATCATTACTGGGCTGGCCCTATTAAAAACGTTCTACACCCCTGCTTAATAGAATTAATGAAGTATTTTTAAGTCAGTATAAAAATGACTGAAACACAAATATACATATTTGGCATTATTGACCAATATCTTTTATTTAATTTATTTATAAAGAACATCAAGATGCATTACAGTGAACATTTTAATAAAGTAAATTTTTCTAGTGCAGATTGGAGACAACCCAAAGAAGCACTGATTTGATCTCATTTCAGAGAAAAATAGAACTGGTCAGATGCACCTAATAAATAAAATTACTAACAAACTCGGGAATCTGTTTCTTTGTTCTGGTGCTGAAAATATTACTAATGTGGATCAAAGGAGATACACAGATGAATGCACCTTTTGGAAATTAGTGGGTGTGGTTTACATCAATTCATTATTTTAAATCTGAAATTGATATGGATTGATCAGAAGTTGTTTATTTATAAACTATTGTTTATTTGAAAACTATTTACAGAGCAGCCTCAGAGTTGAGATAAAATATTTTTGATCACAATAGTAAAGGAACTATTACAGAACAAGTTTTTCAGTAAAATCAGAACATTAATGTTTAAGTGCATGAATTAATACATCTGAACTCATGCAGTAGGAACTAGGAAATATGAAATACTAGAACCAGACACAACTTTTTATTTTATTTTAATTTGATTAAACTGATTTTTTCCTAACGTTGTTGGCATTTCCCCCCACACACAGTGATTAAGGTGTGTGTGAGACGGAGAGAAAGGGGGAGAGAGAGTTAAAATAATTTTTTTTAAAACCGGAGCGGAGGCAGTGATTGACGCATGCACGAGCCGTTTTCAGCTCTGTCTTGTCAAATGCACCACGTACGTTACGAAAAAAGTAACTTTAAATATCCAACTGAAAAAGAGGCGAGCTGAAGAAAACCTAGGGAGTTCTGAAGAAAAGTGGGCTACAGTGAAGCAAGCACAGAGAGATCCGTTACTGTCTGTGTGTGTGCGCGCGTGGATGCCTGGGCCGAGCGGACTGAGCTCCCATCCCGGCTGCAGAGTTTTGTGTGTAGGGAGGGGTGGGTGCTCTATGTGACTGGCCAATCACAGAGCGTGAAGACAGTCAGTTACCCAATGAGGATTTTCCTTCAGCACGATTACAGATATTTACGAGTTTTACTCGTTTCATGCTCGTATTTGTCAAAAATGCTTGATCCTTACGCTCATCCCTAGCTGTAACCACCCTGCCCTGCCTCCTCCTCCTTGCTGCCTGCCGGCTGTGATCACAAGCAACAACACAGTAGTTCCCGCTGCTTCTTCGGGAAACGGCGCAAAAAAAATTAATAAATAAAACTAAATAAACAAACAATAAAACTTGGGATCTTGTTGGCGTGGCGGTGGAATTTCAGCCGTGGCGGGCCGCCACAGCTACGCCTATGTAAGGGAAACACTGAATCATTCTGAGTATTCATGCACCAAGCATTCAGATTAAATAGGTTGAGCGTGCGCAGAGTTGTCTTTCTCAGAAAAAAAATTGTAAACCAACGCCATCTTGTCCGCACATCTTTCCCCTCGCATTTTATTTTCTTATTCTCTAGCTTTGTCTATTAACTTGTGTTTTTTCTCCCATTACGGACCACTTTTGTCTACCTCCCGCCATGTTTTCTATTTCTCCTGAACATCTGCAAAGGTGGAAAGAAATCACTCTGAAGTTGCACACATGCACAGGGCATTATTTTACTCCAACAATCCAAATGGGTGTTTACACGAAGGTCAATCAGAATGATGATCGGACAAAACCACCTTTCTCAATCGGAATGGAATTCCGTATCGAATCACAATATTCCAATATTGACACGTTTACGTGAAGGACTCAACTCAACTATATGTCTATAGGAACTTTATCAATTTGAGTCAAATATTTCTACTGTGACCACATTCAGTCCAGAAAACCTTTGACTGCTAGGATCTTGTTAGTTCTTTTCCTGGAGGTGTACAAGTTTAAAGTAAATGGAAATGCTAACTGTGAACAGAATTGTTGGTGATTCAATGGTTAAGCAGGAGAACCAACGTTTTTTATTCCCACTTTAAATGTATATTAATGCAATAAATCACTACATTTTACTCACGGCTGTCCTTTTGTGGTAATTCTTCTGTCCTGGTCTCATTTAAAGTGTTTTTATATATTAGAGCTGCACTGTTTCTTACTGTTTCCCTTTACATGGAGATGAATCACATCAGGGGTTGACTTTGGCTGCATGACTCCACAAGAGTAAATCTATGCTGGAAACAGATGATGCTACCATTTTTCACGATTTTATTCCAGACTCCATCCTATAATTTGAACGTAGACTTTATTTGGTTAAAGACCCAGTTCTAGAGTTTTCATCTTTGTTTTAATTAAGGTTGCAATACGCATCTTTATAAAGGCAAACTCTGAACACTTTCATTTTTAGATTTTATAACTTAGAAATGCAGCCTAGCTTTAAAAATACAAATGAAGCTGCAGACAAGGCAGCCAAAAAATCTAATTCTGAATACTTCCTTACTTTCCTGACAATTTTCAGAGGCTTGAGCTGTTTGCAGTGGCAGCACCGTTTTGTTGTTCAAGATGATTTTCATCCTCGTTGCATCATATTTTTGACAAATGAATTTACCATGGCTGCGTTTATTTTCTCTGTGAACATTAAAACTGTCTGACAGGCCAGCCTTTCCTGTAAGATAAAATGTATTTTAACATTTGAACAAAGGCTTTCAGAGAGGAAGCTGTGTTTCATCATGTGCTCAAAGAAAAGGTGAGGTGAATCTCATTTTCTGACTCGCTGCGTTTTATCTTAGAGATTGAGTCCAGCAGTCCCGATGGCAGACAGTATGAAGACTAATGAGGCTGAAGCTGCAGCAACAGAAGCAGCTAATGAAGAGCAGCAGGTAAAGAACACGGACACATTTAGCTAAAACCTCAGACTAATTAAAAATACCTAAATGTGTGTTGTGCTGTTTTAGGAGAATATGAAGTTTGTTCTCTTGTCCTAGACTGTCGTTTCACGTGTGAGCAACTTGCCCCTGGTCAGCTCTGCCCGCGAGGTGGTTTCCACTGCCTACAGTAGCACCAAAGACAACGTGCCCTTGCTGAAGGGAGTGATGGATGTGGCCGAGAGCGGAGTCCGAACCCTGGGAGCTGCAGCTAGCATGGGGTCCAAGCCCATTCTGGACATGATTGAACCACAGCGTAAGTTCTTCTCTGCAAAACATGATGAAACACAAGTGCAATCACAGCGCACAAATGTCCAGCTCTGAAATGTCACATTAAAGTAAATCACTTGTGTGTTGCAAAGAAAAAAGTTGTGAAATGAGGACCACGTCCTCCTGTAACCGCCAGACTAAAATGCAATATAGTAGTTTCCGAATATCCTCTAAGAACATTTTCCACGTCATTAACCAGATCCTTTGAAGCTCTTAAGAGCCGTTTCCAAGCTGCAAACGTGAAACAAGACCTGTTTTGGTTACATAAGTCTGTTTTACACACAGGTTCGTCCCCCACCGTGCTCACACCAACTTAGCATTATTTAGAAATTACAAACACATTTCTTATGTGCTCTTGTTCCAGTCGCCACAGTGAATGAGTATGCTTTAAAAGGACTGGATAAGATGGAAGAGAAGCTGCCGATTCTTCACCAATCAGCTGATAAGGTCAGGCAGAACCCACAGAGGAGGGTGGGGTGATGATCTTTAGCTTCACCTTTTTACTGCATGTTGTATTGCATTCATTACTTGCATTATAGCTTTATTACTAAAGCCTCTGATAGCATTTGTATAATGTCAACCTTCAAACATCTCATTGCCATAAATCACATTTGGATCACTAAAAGAACTAGGTTGAAAGAACAGCTTCCAACTTTTTTATTTTTTGTCTTTACTCCCCCAGGTGGTGTCAGACACAGTAGACATGGTGTACCAGTCGATGGCAGGAGCCAAAGACGCCGTGGTGGGGGCTGTGATGGGTGGTGTTGAGCTGACCCGGGCAGCGGTCAGCGAAGGTATCAACACAGTCATGGGCACAAGGATGGGCCAGATGGTCAGCAGCGGGATGGGCCTGGCCCTCAGCCGATCGGAGGACTGGGTTGACCAGCACCTGCCGCTCACTGAGAAGGAGCTGGGTCAGTATTCACACGAAATCAGGAAAGCATCATCAGTGTACCCCTGAGGGCAAGATGGAGGTGTTCTGAAAAGATTCAGCAAATTAAGGTTGAACAGTATTTAATGAGACTTTAACCCAGGAATGGTGTATAAACAGGCTTCACTGTGCTGTGAGCTGAAGACATGATGACCGGTTAGACTCTAGGATGGCAGGATATTCAAATGAACCTGCCTTCTGTTTACTTGGCCTGTGGAGCACCTACGATTTCCAGGACACAGCTTTGATACCTGCTACTGTGATGTCATGCTATTGTGAAAAGCTGTCATGCTTCATTAAAGCAGTAATGCTCAGGGGGCAACAGGGAATCGCAGGCTGTGAAAATACATCAGAGACTATAAATAACATATAGATATAACCACTAACCAATGCAATAAACATGTCACTAAAATATCATTAAAACAGCAAAAACAAGTCATTGCAGCACTTAAATGTGCATTATGTCATAAATTACAACACTCTTATTTAATTTAACTTAAATTAGAAAAATACCAATAATAATAATAATAATACATTTTATACCATTTAAATGGTAAAAGGGCCCAGAGTTCTTAATGTAGCGCCTTTTAGGTTCTACAACCCTCCCAAATACACATCCAGTCATTCACCCACTCACATGCTTATGTTTTAAAGGAAGAGTAATTTCTACGAGTCATCAAAAACTAGGAAAGAATGTGGTCAAATTTTTACCTCCAAATTAGAATAGCCATGCAACGTGTGTGTGTGTGCGTGTGTGTGTGTGTGTGTGCGTGTGTGTGTGTGTGTGTGTGTGTGTGTGTGTGTGTGTGTGTGTGTGTGTGTGTGTGTGTGTGTGTGTGTGTGTGTGTGTGTGTGTGTGTGTGTGTGTGTGTGTGTGTGTGTGTGTGTGTGTGTGTGTGTGTGTGTGTGTGTGTGTGTGTGTGTGTGTGTGTGTGTGTGTGTGTGTGTGTGTGTGTGTGTGTGTGTGTGTGTGTGTGTGTGTGCGTGGTCATTAAGACACGTTGTTCCTACTCTAAAAATATGAGTAAAGTTGATCTTCAAAGCTGCATGAGTTCAAAGGGTGTTAGAAAATATCTACACATCATGGATATCTGTGGATATAACCAACACACTCACTAAAAGAATGACTACCATGCTTCTGAGAGTTTTGGTTTAGGATAAATGTTTAAACAGAATTCTGGATTTGAAGCACACTGTTAAAATTAAACAAGAAGGAAAAGGG